>NC_056587.1:3503507-3798497 GCF_018340385.1 Cyprinus carpio
ATATCAGCAACTAATAAATTGTGGTGGTTGCTGTAACCTTTACAACTGTGACTTTTGCTCATGGTTTGAATGTGTGGCCGGTCTGTTTGCAGCTCTATTTTGTTGCTGCTTATGTGACTGTTGAAAGATTCAAGATGACCACAATAATACACACAGGGGCACACATGCCGTAAATGAATGTGCGCGTGTGTTTAGAACCCGATGAGACGAGAGGGTCAGAGTTCAAATTCAGCCCCAGACGGACGGCCTTGCCCTTATGAATGACCCTGGGGTCATACGAGGATGGGGTAAGGATTCAAAGGGATATAGAAAATGATAGTTGAAGGGGAAAAAAGAGAGAGCAGATGTGAAAGGCAAAGGGTAAAACGATAAACATAGAGGTGGTTATGAAACACACACATTTTTTGTCCCATTTTCATTTCCAGATGTATTCTCCATTTGCTTCAGTCGCACCTACACAAAAAAAAGTTGACCTTTGACATTTATCTTCACCCCTGCTCTGTGGTTTTCTTACATTCCCAGCTGCTATGAACTCTTCTGAATCATGCATTCACACAAACATCCACCAAAACCAAACATAACATGTTCACCACCTCAGGTACTGGGGGTTAGTAAAGAATCAGGGCTCAGGGCCACTCTTAAAGCCCCAGCAGGGTACAGGGGTGGGAGCCACTGGGGCTGATGATAGGGGTGTGAAAGGGGGGTGCAATTTCATATGTGACCTGCTCCTGGCAGCAGAGAGCTAGCTGTCCGGCCCATTTACTTTAGCTACTTATCTTAGCCAATGACCAGGGGAGGATACAGGAGTGAGAGGGAAGATGCAAGCAAGCCTGAGGGTGAGGAAGATGACATGAAAAAGCTCAAGAAAATGTCTGTTTGTCCCTTTGTGCTCAGTTCAAGCTTATTGCAGTGCTCACAACATATCCTCTCTATCACAACATGTGCTTTGTTTTTAAATGTGCTAATTTAAGTATGCTAATGTGTAATTTCTCTTATAAATTTCCCAGGTTTTATTGTTTTATATACGTAAAATCTGATTCCGAACACTTTTAAGCAGTTATTTTCTCTCTTCTCTTCTGAATGCCCCTGTCCCATAACCCATTTAAACAATTAATTCCACCTCTTGTCATGGGCCAGATCCAAAGGTATATGTGTGTGTTCTCTCGCTGAAGGAGAACAGCAGGTTTGACTGACATTCCCTTTATCTGGCCTGTGCTGGTACCTAATCAGTTGGCTTTTACCTCGAGATGGGGTGTTTAGTGGGCATTTTCACTTTGATGGGGGTATTTAGGGTGAATTTTCTTTATAACTCGAGGTGTTTCAGTTGAAGTGTGGAGGATTTTTTTGTTATTTCTTGGTATCTGGTATTTGAAATTACTTTTTCTATTTTTCTGTGTTGGTGTATGGATATTTTGACTTGCATTGAGGTTTGGTTATGGACAGATCAAACAAAACTCTCTCTCACTTATTCATATCAGTAAAAAAAATCTTAATTTAAACTGAACCAGTACAATGTTTTATTTGATTTTTGATTTGGTATTTGGAAAACAATCTCTGACTGAGAACGAAGTGATGCGAATCAAAAGAAGAATATGATGTAGTAAATTTGCATACTTCTGATTTGCACTTCGAATATGAGGGGAGAAAATCTGAAACAAACAGTTGTAATTATTATGATGAACTAGATTAAAATGACTGATAAATTGATTAAAATTAATGTGGACCCATCCATTAAAAATGATTGAATTTTAGATTAAATGACATCAAATCGTTTGTCTGCACAGAGTGACCTGACTGATCATGAATTGTCCTCCATTAATATAGTTTGGGAAAGTATGCTGTGTTTTATGCTGATATTTAGTGTTTTAAGAGAAAGTTAAATAAAAGGGTCCTACTCATTTGTATTCAAGATATGATGTTTATGTAAGACATTCCTGATTATTATATAATTTAAATAACTAATACCAGGTAATTTTAATGAGAAGAATGATATTTAAAAATAAAACCTCTTTTAAAACTAAAATGACTTATTATAGCCATGCAATAGGTTAAAATATATTCACAAAGTATTGTTTAGACAAACACTGATGTCAAATGTTTGGGGTGAGTAATTTTTTTTTTTTAAGGAAATAAAATAATATTTTATTCAGCAGGGATGCATTAAAATTGATAAAAAGTGACAGTAAAGAATTTTAAGATTTTTATAAAAATCGGTTTCAAATTAATTCTGTTCTTTTGACAATTTTGTCCATCAAAGAATTCTGAAAATGAAAATGGATCACAGTGTCCACTAAAACATGTATTATTATACAGCACAACTGTTTTTAATAATAATAATAATAAGAAAATGTTTTTGAGCAGCAAATCAGCATATTAGAATGATTTATGAAGAATCATGTGATACTGAAAACTCAAATGAATAAATTACATTTACATTAAAATTGTAATAATATTTTACAATGTTACTACAGCCTAAGGATATGATAATTCTTATCTAAAATCTCAAAAGTCTCAAATAGTCATCTTCAGAAGATATGCTACTTTTTCTTTATATAATTCAGAAGATTCTCTGAAATATACTGCTCTATATATATATATATATATATATATATATATATATATATATATATATATATATATATATATATATATATATATATATATATATATTTGACACACAAATACGAATGGTCAATATAAAAATACACAATTAATCCAAAAATACATACATAAATTAACAAACAAAAATAAAGATGCATTCATGTTATGATAAATATTTAAAATTTCTGCATGCAAAGAAATAACGAAGGAGCTGAGAAGACATGTTTCTCATGTACTTATCAGTTGTAGTTTATTCTGCAAGATGACTATGACAATCACAGAGTAGAAAGCAGGGAGAAAAGATGAAGGCCTATACTGACTGACAGGTACCAATACAACCACAATGCTCTTTAATGCACACTGACAGGGGCTTGGCCTCGGATGATCCAGATGCCTTTTATTTATCTCTGCTGTTCAAATAGCATAGGCTAAAAGATACTCTACCCACTTCATCATGTGTTTAAGAGATTTTTTGTGTTGTCTGTATAAGACATTGACTATTTCTTGAGATCTTCCTTCTGATACTAACTGCTGAATGGTACTTTTGAGGTGGTGTATAACGAGAAAATCTTATATTTTCTCCATGTTGTTTTTTTCCTCTAACACAAGTCCAGATATTCTGGGTCACTCATTTGTTACAAGGAAGAAAATGACCAAGAAAACAAAACAAACATAAGAAAAGTGCAATGTGAAAGGGTGTGAGGGATGAAGAAAGGGAGAGAGAGCAAAACAAGGCATGAGCAGCTCAGAAAACAGCTCTGAGAGGGATGAAAGGGACTGGATGCAGACGCTTATTTGAGAAAAATGCTTCCCCACAGCCCCAAATGCCTCTTTTTCATTTCTTTCTCTCGTTTCACTGTAGGATCAAGAGCAGATAATCTGGGGGAGATTTCTTTGTCCAGATTCATTTATTCGCTGCCCGACCAGCCCTAAATTGCTTAAACATTTGGGCCCAGGGGATTTGCACTCTTTGTGTATTAATATTATGTATGTTATACTCATCCCCTAATACACACAAACTGCATTAAAACAAGCATTTTCAAGGGTTTGCCGCATTTCATTTTTATGGGTCTTTGTTTGTATGGAGAAAGCCTTTTGTAATCATCTTTGCAGCCCTTTGCAGTGTTGTTTAGAAAATTGAAATTCCATTTTATTAACACCAACCACAGAACATTTTCTTCAGAGAATAGAGAGTTAGAGGAACGGACAGAGGCAAGAGCAGGGGTAGAAGACCCTATGTTCTATCATCACAATATATTCTCCATTTACAGTTATCATCAGCTTTGTTAGCTATGTTAACATGCATCCAAATCATCGGTCTATAATTGGATTTGATGGCTCAGTTGGACTGAAAAGTCTCCATGTAAATACTTCAATCAATTCGACTGAACTTGATCCAAATTCAATTTAGATTGTAGGAGTGGTGTAGACCTTAAATAATCCAGTCAAAAAAATAAAATAAAAAATAAGCATGTAAATGCTTAAATCCAACTGTTTTCTGTTTTATTCTCAGAGTCCAAAATACTTTGCGCACATGCACAGAGCTGTGATGCGTATATTTATGTATATATCCATATGTTTACGTCTAATGTGTTATCATCTGGTCAGAGGATGCAACTGAATATTTACTAAATATTTGATAAAAAAAAAGCTCTTCTTAAATAAATCTCAGAATAATATTTATACTCATGGTGACACTGGTGACATTATTGCGTTGACGTTTTGTTTGGACTATATGTCAATCGGATCGCACCGTTTAGGGTTCATGTAAACAGAACATTCATAATCTGAAAACGGATTGGATTCATTCTGATTAATAAAAATTAGTGCATGTAAACATAGCGAGTTAAGAGCAGTTTTGATGAGTAGTCACACTAACTGTTGTCAGTAAAGTACCTTAAGCCATATAGAAGATAGTGAGTGAAAATCTTGTATTTGATTTATAGTGTGTGCATGTCCAGGATATTTAACTGTGTTTCTTTTAATTAGCAGACAATGTATTGTAACATTTTTCTTGCGTTACTTCATTTTGATGTCTGATTGTAAGGTGTAGAAGTTACACACTGGGAAACCCATTTTCTTCAAACACGGTTTGCTAAATGAAATCAGAAAGTCACATTTGAGATCTCAGTGGAGGATTCTGCATGTTGTAATAGATTTTAAGAGTTTTGCCAAAGCTGTAAAAATTTTTGAGTGCATCTGTGCACAAAAGAATGCATTAGGAATGTATTTCCTAGTAATTTCCATCAGCTTTAACAAGATGGGTAGTTTCTTCTGATGAAACCAGTCCAACAGAATAATGTGCACCACCATTTTTGAGTTTTACTGATTATTATTATTATGTTTACACCAGAAGTGTTGTTCTGTTTTGATTGTTGACCGTTGGCCCCTCTGTGGCTTCTTTCCAAACTCTCTTCTGTGCAAAGAGTATTTTGGGCAGTTTTTGGGGATTCGAAGTAGCTTACCATTCCTTATAATTGAGCTAACAGTAGCCACTGGGATGCCCAAAACCTGGATTTTTTTGGTCTTAAAGGCATTATTCAGTCAAAAAGGTTTTCATGATTTACTAAAGCTCTTGTTGCTCTAAAACCCCAAATTTTCACAAAACTATTTACCACCAATGCGTTTTCATCTGGTAAAAGGTGGTAACTATATTAATAAGCACAAGAATAAGTATAATTTCATTTGTTGTTATTTAATTCAATTTTATTATTCATTTTTAGAAACACAATTAGAACCTTACTTAAATAGCATTTGTGAAGTGTGATTAAGGGCTTGAATACTTCATCCAAACCCTCTGAGCCACAGAGGGACTTACTGTATGGTTGACAACGAGGAAATTAGCCTTAACTGACATCAATCCCACAAGTGTTTGTTTGGACATGCACACTCGTGTTTGCACATCTTCTCAATCAATAGGTTAACTGCAGCTTTGTCAGTGTGTGTGAGTATGTGATTAGTTGTATGTTCAGCAATTGACAAGCTGTGGGATTTTTTATTGATTGCCTTCAACAATGAACAAGACAAGAGAGAGAGAGTGTGGGTGGTATTGATTGATTGACCCCAAATTAGCCCCTTCTTTCCATCCTCCTCCCTCAGTCTCAGATACTCAGGACAGACTCCATCAAAACACTGTAAGAATGTAGATTAAAGTGGAGAGATTTTGTCTATACAAAATAGCTCATAAACATTTCACAAAGAAATCACTTAAATATCATTTATAAAAATGTTGTGTTGCGCCAGTCATGTCAAACTATAACTGCAAACCAGACTAGATTGTTTTTGTTATTTAATTAAATAAGAAGTCAGATCTTTCTAATCATTTTCTGCACTCTTTCTAGCTTGCTCACTCATGCTCTCTCTCCGTAAGCCCTCTCATGACTCCTGTTAAACATTTCTTCACCTCTTAATTGTTTTGACGGAAGCAGCTGGCATCCTCATTAGGGCTCATTGATTTTCTGGTTGTTAGTGCATTGATTTTGAAACTTCCCATTGATCTCTGGCTTAAATCTCTCTGCCGTTCCCTCTCTCGCTCCCTCATATGGACTGTTTATCCACACGCAACAGCACTGAAATGGAACTGATGAGTCAATAAAGGGGGGTGGACAGATAAATAGATAAACAGAAAATTTATAGAATAATCAACATCTGCCAGCTTACAGGATCCCAAAGAAGGAATGAGAAATAGTCAGTGAGATGGAAAGAAAGGTGATGGTATATCTATATAAAGAAAAAGAACTTGCTTTTTCTCTTTATTTTCTGAGTGATTGGACACAGCTGAGGGTTACCACTGATGAAAAGGCTGAGAGACCTTTCCTGAACAAATGTGAGACTGTGGCCTGTGTCTCCTCTAAAATAGTGTGTATTCATGGGGAATAGAACTGATCTTGTCCATTTGCCGTGATGTGCTCAGTCACAGTGGAGTGAGAGAATCCCACCTTTTTTCCCCCGTCCTCTTCAGAAGTGCCGTTATGAGGATTTTTATTTAGTTTGGAGTGAGAATGTTGATTCTGTGATTGATTCTATGATTTTCTTTGTCAAATTCTAAATGACATACAAGCAGTCTCTCTATATGGTCTGTTTGAGTTTTTCCATATCGTCCTCATGATCATTTATTATTCAGCCGCCACAATCCCCACTGATTCTTGCTGTCGTCCTGAACAGCAGTCTCATTTTTTTTGTTGCCATTGACTGTTCTCTTATTTATGTATTTGTGTCAGTGAGCAGTGCTGGGTAGATTACTCATAAATTATAGCCTGTTACTGACCAAATTTGTCCAAATTACATGACAAAAATAGTAGTTTGTAACTTGATCCATTACAGGTAATATAATCAGAATACTTTATGATTATTTTTTGATTATTTTTTGACTTAACTTAGGATATTCTTGTACCATATTGATATAAAAATGCAAAGAAAATATATTTCATTCATTGTTATTAACAACATGAAGTGCATTAAACATTAACTTCAAGGATTCCAAAACTGGGATTTGTGACTTTAATGGAAAGCTAATACTTAATGAAATTATAAAAATGTAAAAATAAAATAAATCATTTTAAAATAACAACTCTGAAGAAAAAAAAAACTAAATTGATCTAAAAAATATTTTCAGTGTTTACCTGCATGTCATGTGAGCATTAACCAATGTCAGAGAATTGGGAACATGCAAATGTGTAAGAAATTATAGCATAATATTGTATTACAAAATAGTGTTTTAGTACTTAACAAGCATTTGTCCACCAAATCAAAGTCATATATATGGTTCAACCAACATACAGGGAAAACAAATCTGTCTTTGACTTTTAATGACGTCAAAGTCTGTTGAGGTCAAATGTGCCCCAAAATTAATGATATTTGTTTAAAAATATTTTCACTTTGAAGATATTGAAAACATTACTTTTATAAAGATATTACTTTTTAAATAATATTTTTTATTTGATGGTTACACAACATGATATTTTTAATTGACTATTAAATCGAAACTTTTCTTGAAATTGGTATAAAAGTATGGTATAACACCATTTAACAGCAACATAAATACATGATTACTTTGACATATGTTTTTTTTTCTTAATTAGATTTTTTTTTTAATTATTGTGTCTTCTTATATACCACTTATCCATGTGTTTGTTCATTTTGTATTTATTTCTCTTCTTTTGTGTTTGTTCTGTGGCTGGTTCTCCATTGTGGCCAGATTCCCATTTGCTTCTGCTGACCAATGAGTTAGCAGCACCTGCTGTGTCCTAGAGAGAGAAAGAGAGAGGGAGAGGGAGGAAGAGAGAAAGAGGAAATCAATAGTTGAAGTGATGAAGAAGGGAGGTGTAGATTAAAGTCTGGTGGCCTTGGGTCTGGGGGGGTTCGTGGGGGGCTGCCTCAGGACTTAGCCATGAGGCTGTAGCTCTCCTCAGTAAATCTCTCTGTACGCCACAGCAGCTAAAGCACCCCTAAATTATATATCCGCTGAAAAACAAAAAGAAATGGGGAAATCAAATTTAGGGCCTCAGTCCTGATCAATGTTCCAACATTTCGTTCAAGTTGCTGTTGCAAAAAATGCTCTGTATCTTTTCTTGTACTGCAACCACACTAAGAATCGCAGGTCGTCGGAGGAGTATATTGCGGTAACACGCTTGCACATGAGCACTGCAGCACTGCTGAGGATAATAAATATATCTAATAAATATCATTATTTTTGGACCAATCTCCCACAATAAAGGAGGAGCAGTGAGGGATGGCACCGGTGACTGGCTGGGATATTGGCAATATATCAGCATTGATTATTGAGAGTACTGACAGAGACAGAGAAGGAGAAAAGGGGAGAGGGAGTTCATAAAAACTAATAAAAGAGACAACGAGTGAGGAAGGAACAGAGGCTTTAGATGGATCTGATTTTCTGCTCTAAAATAAAAGCAAAAATTGTGTGTGTGTGTGTGTGTGTGTGTGTGTGTGTGTGTGTGTGTGTGTGTGTGTGTGTGTGTGTGTGTGTGTGTGTGTGTGTGTGTGTGTGTGTGTAAGACTGTCCATCTGCTTACAAGTGCAAGGCATAAATGCGCATGTTCTTTTTTACTAACACTAAAACTGGTGCTAGAAATGTGAAATTATATTAGATAATTATGTAATATACTCTATATCTGTGGCAAAATGTGTCACATAAAATCTATTCATTAAGGCAGCAACTGTTTCTGAGCTCTTAGAATGTGTCTGTATGTATGACCGAATGAAAGAAAGAGCGAGATTAAAGAAACGCAATATGCCGCTGAATGTAGCAGTGAGATATTATTGATCAGACTACCATATTGTTGATGAAAGAAAATCTAATCTGACTTGCTCATCTGTCAGCATCATTGTCTAACAGCAGCAATCACAAACACACATATAAAATTGCTTATTCTGTGCTTCTACATACATTCTCACAGCCTGCTCTTTTCCTCCATTATATTAATCATACTTTCCACTCTGCTATATGTCTCTGTCTGGATAATGTGTGTTATACCCTAAGAGAATTTATTATTTCCTGTGCACATAAGCATGGAATATTTCTGCAGTTGTTGTCAAGACGTGACAGTTTAATCATCAATAACAATCATAAAGGCATTAATCATGCATGCGTTTCATTTCTCACTCATGTGGAGTCATTTGAAGATCTCTGCACTAAAGCTGTCACCTCTCTCTGGTAGACAGGCAATTGCTACTGGCAATCTGTATTAAGGATTCTTGTGATCTCATCTGAATAATTAATACGAGTTGAAGCAATAAGCAAAATGACAGGCAACCGTTTTGTCAGTTTTCACAGCACTGTGGAATATTCACACTCTGGGGAAAAAAAAGTTATTTATTGGTATCTATAGATTTATGAGGAAGCTCTGACATCCTTGGAACCTTTTCGCTGCACAAAAGGGTTTTGTTCTTTACATAATTAAAATGTTCTTCACACTAAAAAAGGGTTATTTTAAGAGCTGTTCAGTGAAAGGGTTCTTTGGGAAACCAAAAAAATGGTTCTTTATTGGCATTTCTACAAAAACCTCATTTTGGAACCTTTATTTTCAAGTGTATATGCTGCTTTCATTAGTCAGTGAATGAGGATTTTTTCTTCATTATTTTTTGATACTTTGACCTTGATGATAATTGGATTGTTATGTGGAAGGGAAGTTGTAAATGTTATATTAGAGGGATATTCACTCAAAAAAGGAAATTGTCATCTTTCATTCTCATAATGTTTAAAACCTGTTTAAATTTTTTTCATGTGGAACACAAAAATATTTTGGAAAATGTGCTTTTTGTCCATACAGTAAAGGATAATGGGGTTCAGTGTTGTTATGGACCACAATGACTTTCACTGTACAAGCAAAAGAAGAAAAAGGTTTGGAATGATAAGGGTGAAAATGGGAGAAAAATATGGACATTTTCCAAGTGTGACATCTGCACAGTTCGGTCTGCAGTGATTAATTTGTTCGACATTCACATTGCATATGAACATATTTAAGTGCGTGTGAATGAGAAACAGCTTGACGTTTCTACACTCTTAAAAACATAGGTTCTAAAATGAGGTTTTTACAGTAACGCAATATAATAACCGTTATTGGGGTTTCCCTAAGAAACTTACAGTGAACAAATCTTAAGACTTTTTCTTAGTTTTCTCATTTTTATTTTAATCTAAAGACCATTTTACCACTATAAAGGCCCTTTTGGATGTTAAAGCTTCCTCATGAAACCTTTATTTTTAAGAGTGTATTATTCCAGGAAGTCAGCATGGACAGGAACAATGGCTAGGTATGTGCGGATGAGGAGAGCACAGCTAGGAAGGAGGTGTTAGCTCCCTATCCAACACCATCTTATTTTCCTCTCCCTCAATTTTGCACTCTCTCTTTCCCTCCAGTCCCTCTCTCCTTCTCTTAGATGTGCACAACCACACTATATTCTACAAGAAATAATTGCTTTTGTCTGAAAGGAGTACTGGAGGGAGGGGCCCGAGCGGCCCGTTACCTCAGCACGTCGAGGGGGTACGTGAGGGACAACCGGTCACTTCTTTTCATCTCTTTCACTTGACCTGCGGATGTCATCTGTCAATACTGAGATGCAAGAGAAGGACAGGGACAATGAAACATCCTTCTATTGAACAAAATAACGAGGAAATGCATTTGTTGCAGGCGGAAAGACCCCCCCCCCCCCCCAAAAAAAAAAAAAAAATTAACAGAAATAATCAAATTATTTTTATTGGTATTATAAAATGACACTGACATCATTACTTGTGGCTGCATGAAAGTAGAATACAAAATGAATGATTTGTATTTGCAGCATCTGTTTGCATCTCGTCATATCCAAGACTTCTGAGCCTGAGCTCACGAAGAGTTTTGCTGCCTAGTGGAATTGATTTACTCCTATCGATTGGAGTGTTTAACGTATAGATTTTTCTATTTAAAAATCTATATTGACAATAATCTTGTGTGTAAGTGTGCCGCAGCATGGTTTGTAATTGACAGGCCGTGATGAATTGGTGGTAGGAGAGAGGAGCAGCGAGCGCTCGCTGATTAAGGCCCCCGGGAGGTTTTGCTGCCACAACGAGATTTCCGAGCACAGCGTTTCCTAACCCTGTTCTTGGAGGGCCCCCCAATTGTACACATTTTGGATATCGCCCTCAGCTGACACACCCATTTCAGATCTTTCAGTATTATACTGATCAGCTGATGATCAGTTGTTTGATTTGGGAGACATCCTGAATGTGTCCTGTTGGGCTCTACAGGAACAGAACTGGGAAATGCTGTCTAGCACACAGACTACTTCTGCTGTTGTTCTGCACATCATATTGATAGACATTGTTTATTGATAAATACAGTGTTTCAGTATTATGCTGATGAGAATGATCAGGTGCTTGATTTGAAGAAATCCTGAATATGTTATTTTGGGAGCACGAACAGGGTTGGGAAACTATTTTTAGCACACCGGCTCTCTTGAGATCAACCCGTTTTGTTTCTGCTGTTGTTCTGCACATCATATTGATAAACAATGTTTATTGACAAACAAAAACATAACAGCCTATGTGACTTATTAAGAGATTCTCAGGGGTGTCCAAGAACATGTACTCAGTACATTTCTATGCATTTTTGCATATTTTAATATTGATCAAAATGTTGGTTGATGTCCAGTTAATTAAGTAATTAGCAGATTAAGCCAACATTACAGTTTCTAGAACAGCTCACATATGGTTTCATTAATCAGACTGCTGGGACATATGAACACCTCATTTGGAATAAACAAAAAGTCCAAACAAAAGGATAAAAATTACATAAATCTAGGTAATACTAAATAAATTGAAGAAATGTTTTTTTTTTTTTTTTTTTGAATTAGACTCAGTTTTTACCTTCTATCAAGACATAATGACTGAAAGAAAGAAAAAACAGCATGGCCAATATTTGCAATTTATTGTGTACTTGTTAATTAAGCACATGAATGCAGTTAATGAGTTAACTAAAATGATAGTCCCAAATATGATTTTCTTTCTGCTGTAGAGCACAAAGGAAGATATTGAAAATAAAAAGTTTTTTTTTCTCCATACAATTAAAGTCAACAGGTTGCAGTGATGAATGAATAAGTACAAAGAAATGCATAAATGTTTGGAATGAAATGTACATGATTATGACAGACTTTTAGAGATGAAGATGTCAAATGACTATGCAGTGTAATAAATGGCAAGAGTGTTTTTTTTTTTTTTTTTTCAAAAAGACGTGCATATGACAAAACATAACCAGCAAATCTGAAAATGTTATGCATGTGAACATGGTCACTTGAGGGAGTGCCTTTCTTTTTTGTATTAAGTATGAAAAAAGCTAATTTTGTGCGCTATATTAAAGAGTTCCGTGTTGTTTATACCATTATAATCTACATTAGTGTTGTTGGAAAGAGATGTTCCTAGTTGACTGTGATTTTAGAGAGAGAGAGAGAGAGAGAGAGAGAGAGAGAGGGTGGGGGTGGGGGTTGGGTGGTGGTGATGTGAGAGTTGTAGCGGCTCCGTTCGCGCTTCAATGTTGCGGTCAGCGTGGAATCAGAGCGCGCGAGCTTATGGGAGGAGAGCGTGCACGAATGAGCTATTGGGGTTCCCAAATAACGGGAACAGGCAGACAGACCAAAACACGCAGGCGGATGGACGGAAATATAGGCAAGTGATCTTAAAAACCAGCGAAGTAACGAGCTCTTCCCCCCTGATGTTTTCGTGCTTTATTTATTTGTTTGCCTTGTTTAGTCATGTATCGATTGATTGCGTTTTAATTACTGGCGTGTGACAAGGTGCATGGGAGGAGGGGCGAATCCGGCGAACACGTTGAGTTGCCTTATTTTTCTATAGATTTTTAATTTAAATGAGCAAAAATAAGCAGATGGTTTTAACCATGTTTAGTGACTTTGTGTAAATTAATGTGTAGCCTGTAGCTGCTAGAACAAGGAAGAGAGCTATAGAAGAGCTAGACCAAATAAATTCACCAAAAAATGCACCACATATCCAAGTAATAACAATATCCGCTGTCTTTTATACGTTATACAGTCAGGGTGTGACATCTTTTTTTTCTCTGTATTAGAACAAATGCAGAACCATTAGTTTATTTCACAAGCAGATAACCAAAGTTAAAGCGACTGCGACCACGGGGAGAAGCAGCAGGCCAGCTGAACATAGACAAGGACAGAAAGACTTCAGTTTACCACGGGAGATATGCATTTAGCCAATAGACGTTCGCAAACAGAGTAAATATATGCCTTTGAGTGACAGATACATATGTTCGGCAAGCAGACCGAACAGTTATACCAAATACTGTAGCTGAATACCAAAACGAATAGACAAACGTGAAATTAATAGTAAAATAACCAACGTTTGTGTTGTTTTAATCCGTCTATCCGCCTGTGTGCGCGCTCTGGGAAAATACAGTCGGGCTGCGCGCGTCTGCCTATCTATGCATGTAGATCAAAAGTAAACTACAAGCGAAAAATGAGAGTTTTTATTTGTATTTAAAAAAAAAAAAATGGAACTGGAAAACCTACGTGTAAACGCAATTTTATGATTAACCAGTATTGTGTCAAGAACGCCTGGATCATGGAACCAAAGTGAGAAAAAGCATATCTTGCCACAACTTCTAAAATTGCAAAGAAAAATCAACAGCAAAAAGAACAGACAAGAAGACGGATCATGTTTGTTCCTTTGCCGGTGCCGTTTGTCTTGCCGAGAACTGCCTCTGATCTCCACGCCTGGCGCCTCAAGTCCCCGCTGGCTCTGCGCTCTCACTCCGGTAAGTCTTTCTTCTAGAGCAACCACCCTTTCTTTCTTCTAATACCAAATCCCGTGACCGCGCTCAGTGGCCTAATCCCCGTATCCATAATGTGAATGAAACATCCCCATTTGCCGATTTCTGTTTGTGTCGCGCGCGCTTGCCGTCCTTTCCAACATTTCAGTTTGGTCCAACCGACGCGAGTCAAGTTTGTCTACAGCAAAACTAGCACTGCTCCTCAAAATGCAGCTCAGGTCGTGTTTGTTTTGTTAAGGTGTTTCCTAAATATATTCCCGTCTCGTTGAGCTTAGTTTCTTCAGGGCTCCGCATCCGTCCGCCTCCTCCTCTCGCCTCTGCCTCTGCCTCCGTCTCCCCCGAACTAAACTCGCGGTGAGCTGGGAATATTCATGCCAACTTATCGATCTCCGCAGGATCGATTCCGGGGCCGGCGGATCGAGGGGAGAGAGGAGAGAATCAGAGCAGCTACAGAGAACAGAAACGAGCATTTATGCTTTTTAAAAATCTTATGTTTGGTTCACAAATACAGATGTAGTGTGATGGGTAGGTAGATAGTTGCTCGTGTGATCAGATAAGCGTTTTGAATAGATGATCTCATACATGTGTATAATGTGATTTGCACCTCGTCTTTTGCAGTAAGAGACAGCGAAAGGCAAACGGACGACTGTTTGTGTAATAGTTTTTATTGCGGGAACTTGCCGGTTGTTCGGTGGCCACATAAAGATGAGAACACAAGGAAGCGGGGATGGAGAAGGTGGGCGGGGGTGGAGTAGGAGGAGATGGGTGTAGTCTGAATTGAGGAGGCATAACTGCATAAGCAAGCTGCTCTCATGTTTACTGGGTATGTGACGGTCTGAGAATACAATAAAAGTGTTTAGAAATTTTATACAGAAATTGTTTTCTGTATAATTTTTGCAGTGTTTATTTTGTATTATTTTATATAAAGCTTATATGGGTTGTACATGGGGAAAATTTACATTTCATTTCATGTAAAATGTTATCGTTTAATTTTGTCCAGTTGTTTTAGGGTTATTATTTATGCTCTTGTAATGAGCACATTAACTGAGAGATTTGTGTTAAAATATTTGGAATAAGATACAGTTTCTCTTCTAAATTAATTTGAATTTCAGCCTGAAATCTGAAAAAAAGTTATATATAAAAAAAAACAACAACATTTTTTAGACAAGTTATTTGTCTGCATATGGGAACTTTCGCCTATTTTATGGTATAAAAGCCAAGATTGGGGCTTAATAGGTCTTCAGAGGTTACCTTTGTCCATTTTTATGCATTCAGAAAGTGTTGTAAAGTGGCAATGGAAAGTGTTGTGCCTTATTTTTATTCAGACTTTTTTGGAAACTTATCTTACCTAGTGGGGTTTGTTCTGAGCTGTATGATTTTTACCACTTCATAATTTCCATAATTCAGAGTCTTACAGGTTTTCATGGGCTTTGGGACTGAAGAATGATGCAGAATGGAAAAGGGGAAGGATAATGAGCCTTTCCCCTCAGAGATTAACAGGGCCAAGGGAGAGGAGGAGGAGTTTCATGCCCCCTTTGCTGAAAAATATCAAGTGTCAAAAGAAGATAAAAAAGAGGGCAGAAAAAAGAAAAAGCTGTGGACCACTAAAGGAAAGTAGGTGCAGATGACAGTGAAAAATGGGAACGAGTATGGAAAACCAAGTTTGAGCGGGAGAGGTGATCTTGAGCTCTAGGCACAGCTTGTATGTACGCTTTCGTCTAGCTCATTAAGTATGAATGATACAACGCTGTATAACTTTGTTGTTTAGCTATACATACTTGACACTTATTCCACATAGAAGTGGGTGATTGGTATATGAAAAAAAATATTGATTAATAATTTCACAAAACTTAAATATTTTTGACTAAGCCTTAGACAATCTTTTGTTTATGTAAGTTGTTCTTCACAGTCAGTTAACCTCAGCAAAATCTGTCCATTTTATGCTGTCAAATACCATTACGGCCAGCAGAAATATGCATATCTCATCATCATAGCCTCTTAATCACCATTAGTGAGAGCGGAACCTATTTAACTATTATCCAGTAACTAATATATGCAGCTATTACATCCTATTCCCATTAGATAGCGGATATAGACATGGACAGAGGCAGAGATAGAGATAATCAAGACCTACTCTTGTAAGTGGTCTCGGGAATTATTGCCATTAACGGCTCCGTTAAAGTTTTATGTGTGTTACAGAAACAGGCAGTTCCTGGAGGATGAGAGAATATTGACTGAGAGAAAAAAGAGTGCACATTAAGCAACATTCTGCTTTGCATGACATATGAACCAAAGAAAATCTGTTCTTTCCGATTTTTAGCTTTTCAACAGAGAGAAAGTACTACTATACATTTAATCAGTTAGGATAAAATTACTTTAAAAGTACTGAAAGGTAATTGTCCCATTGTCGTAATGACAGGTGACAGTGTCAGAAATGGAATCCATATATTTCTGTAGCTATTTATTTAATTTTGGTACCTAAAAGTATTTGTGAGAGGGAATGTGAGAGAAAGTGTTTTTATAGATCATGGCAAGTCCTATAGTGTTAAGACGATTGCTAATGACAAAATGTCAGCTTGGGTTTGTTAGTAACATAATGGGGAATCAATATATATAAGGAAGATGTCAATACAGAATGTTCTACTGCTTTTCACTGTCTCTCGCACACACACTCTTGCACCCTCTCTTGCTCTGATTGATATGCCGTGTCGTTTAGATGTTTGTTTAGTCACAGTACTCCCACCGATCTTTTAGTTGTACTGTTAATTTCAACAGAGCAGAAATGTGTTTGCATCTGTGTGGGTTTACCTTCTGTAGTGTATTAACACTGATGGCACCCTTGCCCTCATTATCACTGCTGGAAAACGTAGCTTTTCACTCTGTAAGACATTCCCTAGAGCTCTTTCCTCCCAGTGAACATTTCAAGCACACACACACATTGTCTTTACACATCGAGAAAGACATTACTCATATTGAGTCTGGTCTGCAAACTGATAAGAAGATTTTAGACTGAACTCTCTGTCATATTTAAAGCTTAAAGAGACTTACAAGTGCTTGCAAGGCAGCACTCTGTTGATATTCTTCAAATATTCAAAAACTGATCAAAATAATTCAGCCAAAACCATTAACCTTCCCTCAATCTTTCATGCACTATAATGTAAACTTTAAGAAATTTAGATCAGTCAGTTTACATGCAGTTTTATACCAGCCATAATTATGTAAACCTTAATTGTGTTCTTTTATCAATTTATAAACATAAATAGTTAAAAAAAATTGAGTTTTCAATTAATGTGAACATTTGATAATTAATTTATTTTTAAAATTAAACTTAAACACCATTAAAACTTTGATGGTTCTGTCTTTCTTTTATATATATATAATAACATGTAATTTTGAATACTGGATTTGTGCAAAAAAATGTGAGACTTGCTTTGCTTAAAACACATAGGCATATGGAACTGTTATTGGTTCTGTCTTTTAACTTTACATAATTATTTTTGTTTACAGCACTGCACATTAATAAAAAGAGTGAGAACAAAACATGTTCAATCAAAAAAAATGTGAGACGCAGTGCTGTGCAATGAAAAAAGAAGGCCTAGAGACACATTTTATAAAAGGAACAGTGTTGGGAAACATTTCCTAATTCTGCACAAGTGATTGTTTTGATTCTTGCATGCAGTCGGCTGAAAACAAGACGCATGCAGCAGCAAAGCCATGGTGGTGCAGCATTTCACTTAAACTGAGCCGACCTCACTTAATATTTTAACATTTTTATTTTGCTGCCTTGAAATTACTGGTATTTTTTTCAGGAAATGCAAATCTTTTCATTAATATTCTATCTTTCTGCCTCCTTTTCTCTTATTGTCATACAAAAACACACTCTGGATGTGTTGGTGGCTACATGATGGCACAAAAATAGACGAAGTGTTCAGACAGGCCCTTAATCAACACATCTGTGAGAGACAGCACCTGGTCAATACACCCCCTACCAGTACAGCAGCACTCACACAGACTCACAACACTGCTGTGTTAATTTAGTGTGATTATCTGGCTGCACATGTGTATTTGTTTGTGTTTGTGTATGTGCACATGTGTTGGAGAAAGAGAGAGTTATATTCACCTCAGATGTATGGAGGGATCGGGACTAGAATAAAAGATTAGCATAAATAGGCATGAATGCATGTATTGATATTTGACATGGCAGGTGCATAGTGGCTTTACTGACAAATTGATGTAATGAGAGAAATTTATATTAGAGTGTGGGCTAAACAGATGGATCGACACTGCATTATACCACCTTTTAAATCTGGCTCCTTCTTTGACTAAACCAGTGTAATTTGTCCTCTCAGCATTTGCTCTTTGTGTGTGTGTGTGTGTGTGTGTGTGTGTGTGTGTAACAGCACACATTCTGATAATAGAGAATGTGTAATAAAAGCTTGCTCTTTGATTATGTCCTTCACTCCTCATGAACAAGCTCAAGACCTAAATCTGTTCTCTTCCTCCATTTAATTTAAGATTTATAGCGATCAAGGTCTCCTGTTCACATGTAGGGCTTAGTGAATGTCTTTCAGTGCTTTTCCCCCTTTCTTTTCATGGTCGTAAGGTGGTCTGGTGTCATATTTCGATTAAAATTGCCAATTAGTTTATTAGTTATTCATAATTCATATTGGTAATTAATTAAAATTGTATGATGATGTTTCTAATCTAAATTATATGATCTAATGGTACAACTGGATTTCCATTACATTACTACTACTGTTACGGAGTAAACTTATTTATAATAATAATATAAAGTATGCTATATTTCTGACTGGATGCTTTTGAGTAAATAAGCATCAGTGAACTGTTTACCTCACGTCATTCAAACTGACATGAAAACAAACCCCCAGCTGAAACATTTCTCCAAATATCTTCCTTTCCTTAAATGCTTGTAAAACAGTATTATCTGCAGTAAAATTAGGTAAGATAAATGCAGTTTTACCCCAAACAGGGCACTTACAACCACACAGTATTTTTAACTGACAACACAAGCCAAAACCACCAGCCACCTACCCATACAAATCTTGTAATTGGCCACATGCTGCCTTGAGTGACAAGTATGATCATCAATCAAATTAAGATGGAGAAAAGGGAGGGATGGAGCCCGACTCCCCAGACACGCTGCTGTTAACAGGGTTTCCTTCAATCAGGGTTTTTCGATCAATACACGGCTTGCCAATTTGTACTCTGCACCTGAGTACATAAAATGCCTATTGCATCTGATTACTCGAAGTTTATATCCATTATGCAGCATGTTCTCATCACTTCTATAAGAGCAAATTGTTTCCATTCACTTGCAATAGCATTAAAACAGAGCAGCAAAATACTTGGACATTTTGCCTTTAATTTGACAGTCTTACTCATACATGCTTTGATGAGATAATTGTATTCCCCGAAAGCAATTTGTACTGTGAGTTTATTACCATCAACGCATATGAGCTCAGTTGGTGTCCGGCATCTGATGATGCAGATTGGCATTAAACCAGGAATGCTGGAGGGATCACGGCTGAATGGCTGCATTTTCTGTGGAATGTATCCAAGGTGATGAGGGAGCTTAAGCAACATAGCAGAAATGATTATGGTTGTAAAAATATGTTGAACTGCAGATTTTATGAGGAATTATTTTACAGCTATCTGAAATGTTCAATTCTGATGTTGCATATGGCATTCAGCGGTCTGATATTTCGTAATGTTCACTGTTGCCTGTGGCAATGCTGTATATTAGACCTGGTAACTGAAACCACTGCTACTTTCACACCATCGTAGTCTGGTTTCATACAAACGCAATTGTCACCAGCTTGTGTCCTAAAGTGATGATACATGGGGCAACTTGTGAGCCATGTTGCTGGGCAATGTTGTCTTCAATGGGCAACCAGGTGAGACACAGGGCCTTTGAAATTATTTGCCCATACCTAATGGGAATGTTGCCCCGTGTATCATCACCTTTACTTATCAATTGTAATAAAAATAGCCTCAGCAAATTTAAAGAATAGTACACACAAAAATGATAATTATGATACCCTTTCCTCCCCCTCATGTTGTTCCAAAATTGTTTAGCTTTCTTTCTTCTGTGAAACATAACAGAAGATATTTTAAGCACTGTACAGTTTTTTTTCTATATAATGAAAGTCAGTGGTAACCAAAATGGTTTGGGGTTACACTTTATTTTACAATGCCCTTGTTAAAGTGTAATTGGACAATTAAGTACTGAGTATTATTAATTAGCAACATGTACTATAGGGTTAGGGTTTGGTTTAGAGTTATTGCATGTAATTATGCATAATTGTGCATCATTTACTGTTACTGTACTTTAGTAAGTAGGCCTACATGTACCATGTGAAACAATCACTTATAAAACAGTGTCACTCGGTTTGGTCACCAACATTCTTCAAAATATCTTCTTTTGTGTTCCACATAAGAAAGAATTTTCACTTTTGGGTGAACTAAACCTTTAAGGTAACACTTTATTTTAAGGTGTCTTTGTTACACGTTACATGTACTTACATTATAATAACAATTAATTATGCATAATTACATGCAAGTAACCGTAAACTAAACCCTAATCCTAACCCTAACCTATAGAAAGTACATGTAGTTAATTAGTATTACTCAGTACTTAAATGCATAATTACACTGTAACAAGGACACCTTAAAATAAAGTGTAATATTGTTTCTTTGTTCATTTTGTAGCTGGGCTGATTGCTTTGTACATTGTAGTAGATTGTTTTTTTTTTTTTTTTTTTCCTTCTTAGTGGAAGCTGCAAGGTACTATGCAGGTATTATTGTGAACAAAAAAATCAACTCAATTTAATATTTAATATTTACATATTGTTTTATTTATTAAAATAATTTTTATTTATTTTATTGCTTAATAGTCTCCCTGTTTTCTCTGTCTTTTGCCAACATTATCCCTCACTTATATGTCTATTCCAGACAATAATATGATTTTAAAATCATGTCCCTCACACATGCAGTCTGATGTGTTTGTCTGTATTGTTGTGATGTTACGGTGTGGGATGTTTAATGGGGTTTCTTTATAAAGGCTTATCTTCTACCCCCGTCCTTCCATATCTCTTGCTCTCTCTCCTCCAGACCTGGTGTGGCATGATGGAGGGATTTTTAAGGAGATTTTTTTTCCGTGTTCATTGGACGTTGATGAGCTCCTCTGTCTGTCGCTGCTGGCCTGTCATAGCCTCAACACTGCTTATAGCAAAATCAATCGGTCTCAGTCACAGAGGGCGAAAGAGACGAGAGCATTAGCTAGCGCGCCGTACGCACACACACGTTCACATACCCAAAGTTTATAGCCAACAAACACACATTTGGTTCAACTCCTGCCCTCCCTCACATCTCGAAGAGGAGAAGATACGATGAAGGGATGGAGGGAAAATGCATGAGAGGAAAGGATGACAAAGGAAGAGAGGGAGCTAGAGCGAGGGACAGATAGTAGCATTAAAATTCATGGCTTTTTTTACTCTCTATGCTGAAAAATCAATAGTGTTTACTATGAATGAGAGGAGCGCTGGACAGCGGAGCAGATAGACGGTGGGTGAGAGGGAATGGGGAGCTGGTTGGGGGGGGTTGACTTCATTACTGGAGGCAGAGACACTAGAGGTCAAGGTTAAAGACTCAACCTAGCGTGTAGAAGTTGGGGGTAGTCTACCATTTACTCACAATGCTGCAATAGTATCGTGGAGTCAGATACAACAGCCCTATCAGTATAAATGAGTACATGTTGGTTTGGGATCCCTGCTTTCTCTATCTCATACGCCCACCACATTCGCTTGTGCTTGTGTGGATAAGCATCTGTAAATTCACATTTGGATGGTCCTGGAACTAGTTGGATGTTTTGTACCCAGCTGTGTTGCAGCTGATAGCGACATCTGCCACTTTTGTAAGTTTTAACCAACCTTTACAGCTCATACGATGCGAAACACTCCAAAAGTTAAGAGGAAAAGTCACACACATTCTATTAAAAGTCACACACATTCTCTTCAGCCTCGAGTTTTGAAGATAGATTGATTTAAATCTCTGGTGTGGATTTGAATCTTGCATTTAAATTTCAGTTTAAAGGAATATTTGGGGTTCAATACAAGTTAAGATCAAATAACAGCAATTGTGGCATAATATTAATTAATCAGTTCTGTTGAAACAAAGCTAAAATATCTGGATTACAGTGAGGCACGTTCAGTGGAAATAATGGGGCCAATCCATAACATTAAAATACAGCACTGTACAGCCTGGAGACAAAAAGATTTTAGTGTGAAAAATCACTTGCTTATATTTTCTGTTGTCCAGTTTTATAACTTATTGATTTAATTTCATTTTATTTTTCAATCAACATTGTGCCACAAATGCTGTCCATTCAGCTTAATAGTACAGTACATTAAAATTTTGTCACTCTTGTCACGTTTTAAATCTGTATGACTTTCTTTCTTCTGTGGAACTGTGGAAGAAGATATTTTGGTAACCAAACAGTTCCGTTTCACATTGACTTCCATTCAATGGACAAAAAATAGAGTGGAAGTCAATGGGAACCAAAACTTTAATTCAAATCAAATCGTAATATTCTTAAAAATATCACAGAATATCAAAGAATCTTTTATGGTCCACAGATGAAAGAAAGTCATAAAGGATTGGAATGACATGAGGGTAAGTGATGACGGAAATGTTTTTTTTTTTTTTTATGGGGGGAGGGGGCAATCCCTTTATGTGTACTGAACCCAATAATACTTTAAGTAAAAGTGAAAGCAGTGGGTTATTTTCTGGACTGGAGGTGAGATGGTTACTGGGGTCTGCCAGATCTATTGGCCTGGAAAATCCCCACCCCTTTATTTTTCTTCTTTGGAGGAGAGTATGTGTTTTCTTGGTGATGTATACAGTATTTAAGCAGCCTGATATTCAAGGATACTCATGAATGATGTAACAGGAGATGCTTGTCTCAGGCCCGTGTGGATGTGGCTGCGGGAGTATATGGAATATAAATGGAAATGTGAACTTTTACATCAGCATAAATTTACATTAAAGCCATGTGATTGGAGTACATCACACTGAATAATTTCCTCTATAAAGGCTGGCAAATGAAATATTTTTTCCGAGATATTAATCCGCTTTCACATTAGTTTGATAGTGTGTAGTTTTATGGATTAATATAAAAGACATTCAAAGCCCCGCGGCTCATTTCTTTCATTCTTTTGTATTAGTAAGTGGTAAGATTGATGTGTAGAATAGGTGAACAGGCACACATGGCTGCTCTGCAGGCCTTGACTTATGCCTCCGCTGCACTCTTAAATAATGTAATAAAATCTTGCATCCAGAATGTCATAATATCTCATTTGCTTACCTTAGCTTGCTAGAAAACTCTATTTAATATAACCTATGTAATGTTTCTAATAATGTTCGTGAGTTACTATATTATCTTCTTTTATGTCTCATCCTCTCTTTCTCTCACTCTCTTTTGGAGCTTTCCTTCTTTTTCCTTCGCACGGCAGCACAGGATGCTTTCTTATTCTCTTTTATTCCTTCCACTTTTTTCACATTCTCTCTCTTTCTCTCTCTCCCTCCCTCTTTCTTTCTTAGTCGTCTGTTCCCTTAGCGACCGTTTCCAAGGCACCCACTCCCAAGGGCTGGGGGAGGGGACCTGTGATGTCATGCATGCATAACTATACACCTGAATTTTTTTTAATCTTTCTGCAGGACTCTCTTCCTTTTTTTACTTCAAAGCTTTTATATTTCAGACTCACTTGACTCTTTAAACACTTCTGTTGTTGTATGTATTGCCTCTAGTTATAAATTCCTTACACAGACTGCAACATGATTATTTGACTCTGTGTTTGTGAGTGCTAGATACATGTAAATAAGTATTTACTCTAGTACATTATAATGCACACAGACTCTTTGTCCTTGCCGTATCCGTTGAGATCTGATTCATATTAAACAGGCCTTTTATCGGTCCTTCCCCTAAACTTTCCTCATCTTAGTGTGTGTGTGTGTCTGCCCGTGTGTGTGTGTGTGCTCCTTCGCTTAACCTTGCCTCATCTTAGGCTGTAACGTTTGTCCCCATGATGCAATCTGCCCTGACATCTAAGTAACTTTTGCAATTATGTAGAAAAAAGGAGTTTTCTTTAATTTATTATGAAACGTTAGATATTTTGAATGCACTAAATGGAAGCATCTAATTCTGACAATCATAATACTTGTGTCCACCATCCTCTTTGTGTATATATATATATATAAACTATTTAGATTGCAAAACAAAAACAACATATGCATGGACATGAAATAATAATTAGCTTTTTTGATTATTGCACTGTTTTTGTGCATTATGTCTGTATTACTCATTTTTAAACATCTCTGTTTCTAATGCATTTACCGAGTATGTTCATGTTCATTTAATTCTGTATGGTCTTACCTGAAATGCTCTCGTTGTTGAAAACTTTGGTTTTAAAACTCCAGCTAAAGTGCACTAATACATGCTTTTTGGACAATGTTACATTACTAAGCAACAAATGAGTCAGAGGATGTAATGAATGTTGTGTTGTTACTGGTGTTAGCTAGTGAGGGTCATGGTTACTAGGCAACGGCCAGTTCAGTCTGTAGATATGCATTCAGCTCCTAATGGGAGCGGAAAAAGGGAGTGTGTGTGTGTGTATGTGTGTGTGTGTGTGTGTGTGTGTGTGTGTGTGTGTATGTGTGTTGGGGGTCAAGTTTGTCTGAAAGGGGATTAATATTTTGTGTCTACACAGTTCACTTGTTGTTAGTCCTCTCTGAAGCTTTTGTTGTGGTGTTTCATGCGTTTCCAAGGGTGAGAGGTGGTCTCGGCTACAAAGTAACCAACATAGTATATTCAAACTCAACCCACACGTTCAGTCTGTAAAAGTAGAAGTGACTGCACATGTTAATGATAAACATCCATAGTATTATATAGTTTAGATCTTTTGATTTCATGCACTGTCATTGCATTACCTACCTTACTCTTGTTCTTGTTTTCACCCTTGATTTTGTCCCCATCTCGTTCCCACCCTATTGACCCTCTTTCACCAAACAATCCCCTCTCTCGGTCTCTCTCTCTCCTTCTCTTTCTCTCTCTCTATTGATCGACACAGAGTGAGCTCTGTTCTTCACTGTGCTGCCTCCCTTTAATCAATACAGATAATTGTCTACTCTCTCTATTTGCCAAATACACGCTCTCTCTTACTCTCTCTCTATCAGTGAACCCCCTAACCACCCTAAGTCTGGGAATCCCCCCCGTCTTAATGACCAAAGGTAACTTGTTCTCTCTGTCTCGCTCTCTCTTTCCATCGATTGGCGTGGGAGCGATTGACTACCATGTGTAAACATGGTGTACGAATGTGCTGCGTCGAAGTCTCTTCAACTATTCCGATGTGGTTATTATGGAGACAGACTTTTCAATGTTTGTCAGGTGAAAAACTAATCAGATTCTGTTGGGAGGTTACACCATACATAATAATACTCTGTGACTAGAAAAGAAGAGATATCTAATGACACTATGATCATGCTATTGTGATTAAACATATATTAATATTATATCATTTTTTATGGATAGAGATGATAGAGGAAAATCTTGAGGAGACTGGGATCTGGACATGTTGCAGGCCAGATTTGAATTTTCATTTCCCACATGAGCACTAAGGCTCAAACTTCAGCAGTCGCTCTGATTATGATGTCGCAAATTTAAAAAAATGAAACAAAATATTATATTTTAAAATATATTTTTATTATTGTATATTTTTAAATTGTTTTATATTAAAGTCATTTTTATTTTCATTTATCATTTTTAAAATATTTTATATTTTAGTATTGTTTTTTAATATAATTTTAATTCAGTCCACAAGGACAGAGGAGATGTGCAAATAGAACTTCAAAGGTCAACGTTTAGTGGTTATCAGGCTTATTCAGCTGGGTAATAGAACATTTATATTTAGAGTATACTATGTGTGGTTTTGGATAGCCAGGTAGGCACCAGAAAGTGTTTTCTTCATGATGACAGCATGGTTTTGTTTGGTCGAAGTGTGAGAGAGAGGTCAAGGACGGGTGAATGATAAGGTGAGATTCTTACCTTGCCAAACTCTGATTTAAAAATGAGGAATTCTGTGAAGAGGGAGATTACAGGTGATACAGGCCTCATTCCAGAGTGTGACATCCCAGTGGGATCTGAACACACAGACACAGTGGAGAGACACAATTCACAGGACCAGAACATTCTCTGTTGTACGTCTTTGTGTTTTTAATGTGCATGTGAATGTGTGAAGAGCTAAATCATGCTGGACTTACACATCTCCAGTGATTTCATCCTACACATTTTCATGTTATATTAAAAAATAGAAGATATGGAATAATAGTGGGTTTGAAGAGTAAGAAGAATGTAGCACTTCATATATATTCGTAGGCTATTGAAATATTGATGTATTTTCTTTGCTTTGGTGTCTCTGTTGGCTCTTTCTTTATCAGATTATGTCTCCTCTCACTTTCTCTCCTTCTTTCTCAGTCAAGCCTCAAGGATAGAAACCTTGAATTTGAATTTCAGAGGCAAAGAAGAGAAAGAGGGGGGTAGGGTGGGGTTGTGCTCTTAGGGAGCGGTCGTTGAGAAAGTGCCTCTAATGGGCGTCTGTGTGCTCCCCCCTGCCTAGGGCCCCGATCGATACCGACTCAGAGCAATAAAGCTTTCCCCTGTCATCTCCACAGAATACAAAGCAGTATGGGGAGAGGGAGAGAGATAGAGAGAGAGAGATAGGCGAAAAGCTGTTCCGCTAGCCAGACCGATTTCCTATACCCCACCCCCAACCCATCTACCCCCATCTAACAGCAGTAGAGCCCCGACCCCCTATCATTCCTTCTCTCCATCTCATAGTCCACCTCTCCTTTCCCCAAATGTAGCACAGGTCCCCTGTGCCAGCTCTGAGTAGGTTTTGATATCTCCTTGCGGTCGGGAGGAGAGAAATAAATAATGGCAGAAGAAACTCTTATTTTAGTTATTATCATAAACACAGAGTCAAGGATGGATAGAGAGAGATGACCAAGTGGGGCATAAAAAAGGAAAGGAAATGAAACAATAAATGAGGTTAAAAAAAGGGAATGGATGGATATACACAGAAAGAGAGAGAGAGAGAGTGAAATGAGATGAGAAGAGAATGAAGAGGGAATAAAGTGATACAAAAAGGGGGGGCGGAAAGTGAAGGAGAAGGGGATTATGGGAGAGAGAAAGATGGATGTTGTGATAAAGATGGAGGGTGAGTGGGAATATTGATGAGTAAGAATGACAGACAGGAGAAAAAATGAAGGGAAAAACTGCACAGGGAAAGGTGAAAGGCAGGTTAAAGGTCATATTATTCCTGAAATTGTAAACCAATGATATTAAATCAGAATACTATAATTATCTGAACTATTGGAAAAGACAGAAACATGTTTCTGTGTGAGGACAGAGGATATCAAATAAGAAAGTGCAAAATGAAATATTAAAAATCAACTTGTGTGTGGGCTACCTGTTTGACTAGCTTAGTGTAGGTTCACTCTAATACATATAAGACAGATTCTTGTGTTTAAAAACAATTAGCAAAATATTTAATGAAAATATTACAAAAATATTTAATGAAACTCGATATGCACTAAATAAAACTGTAAAAAAAATAAAATAAAAGAAAAAACCTAGGTAAACTAGTCAGCCTCAAAAGTTGGCCATCATGACCCGTCCTTCATGTCAAACCAAATGGTTCCTC
The DNA here is from genome assembly GCF_018340385.1 of Cyprinus carpio. NCBI lineage: Eukaryota > Metazoa > Chordata > Actinopteri > Cypriniformes > Cyprinidae > Cyprinus > Cyprinus carpio. Next base: position 3,531,169 of record NC_056587.1, read on the forward strand.
GTGAAAGTGACAGTGTTGATGTGAACAGGTCCGTGTTTGTCCTCCATCACCATGCTTTTTCTGTCACAGAGTCGCTCTGTCATTACGCTGCTGTCAGCCTAATAACATCTCTTCCTCATCTCTCAAAAACAACAGTTTCTGTGTGTATGTGTGTCTCATCTCTTTTGTTGTACCCTCACCCCCCATCCTCCCCAATTCAGTGTCTCATTTCTTCTTTTATTGGAAAAAGATGGGATGAATCCTTCATCTTCTCTCTTGTAATGCTCTTCTGTTATTATTCTGCAGTAGGGCTGGGTGACATAGCTAAAAATATTATATTATATAATTAGCTATATTTTTAGGTAATTCTCAGGCTTATGATGTTATTTTATATATAGATATCTCGATTTTTATGTATTTGTTCCAAAATGGGTGTTTTTATTAATCTGAGGAAGCATAGTTTGACAAAGAAGTCACTGTAACCAATTAGATTCGAAATATTTAAAGTGTAAAGTAAAAAGTTAACATAATGAAGGTTTTCCACATGGCTTTTCACTAAATTAAGTTTTTTGTAAATATACAGTTATGTAAATCTATAAAATATTAATACTTTAATTTTTATAGCAATAAAGTATAGCATTAAATAGTCATATTATGAAGATAACAAATATTTCATAATTTTTAAAATAAACAAATAAAAATAAAATAAATACTAAATATAAAAATGTACTTTTTAGCAAATGTAATGCATAAAAAAATTACACAAATGAATCAGTAAACCAGAGTTTTGAACAAAGCATCATTGGTTTATTTAAACTGATGAAAAAGTTTAAAACAGTTTGATTCAATATTGCACAAAAAAAAATCCAGTTTGTGGTCATTTTAAGTAACCAGAAGTGTCGCATTGGTGGAACTTTTTCAGCTTACACGCATTTCTTTCCACTTTCTAGTCTTATCTTCCAAGTTTTTCATTTATTTGCTCATCTCTCTTCATCTCCCCCAGTACTTTTCTTTCCCAGTGAGATTTTACTATCAATTCTCCCACTGTGTTCTTCTTTTTCAAGTAGCCTGAATTTCCCCTAGATCCGCGTTCTTCCCCGTTCTGCCATATGAATTCCTCTCGGCTCCCCTTATTTCCCCCTCTACCTTTCTGCACAGTAATAATGCTACTGATAGAAAGAGGCCCAAGTGTGTGTGTGTGTGTGTGTGTGTGTGTGTGTGTGTGTGTGTGCGTGTGCGTGTGTGCAAGATTATTGTCGTGTCGGGAGTCAGAGGAATCGATCGATGCAGAAATATGAGGGTCTGTGTCAAAAACAATAACCACCTATTCCCCAGACACACACACTTTCTCACACACAGCTGCGTTCACACACACCTATATACGCCAAAATATTGAGCATGCACACATTCATTAAGGGGAAACGACACATAACCCTCACATTACTGGAAAAAATGCTCCATTACAGATAGGAAACTTATCAGCACAAGAGCTGCTCTCCATTTACCATTTCACTGTCTGTCACAGGGGTAAAAACATACACATAAGCACAGACACACACACACACACACACACACACACACAGGAGACCTTTCACTGCTGTTGCCTGGCAACGTAGGCCATTGACCAATCACAGTGCAGAGCGGTGTCCAGTGATGTCACAGCGTCTGCTGACCAGCAGGGAAGAAAGAGAGAAAGAAATGTCTGGAAACAATTTAAAAAGATCATTTTCAACATTACATTATGGGACGTGCTGATAGTTTAACAGCTGAAGGAGCGAGAGGGAAGTGGAGAGAATGGACAGTTGTGTTTATGGAGGTGAGGAGGTGGATGCCTCAGCCTGGAATGAAAGATGGAAATAACTTTATCAGCATTAAAGACTAAGACACAGTTGTGTTGGACTAAACGTGATTGCATCTGCAGCGTGAAGAGTGTTCGCTGTGCGAAATAGTTAGTATCTAATCACTCACACACATACACATGCATACGGCTCTGAGCTGTGACAGCTGAAAGATTGATGGCTCTCTTGAGGCCTGTAGCTCACGCTCTTAAACGGACAGCTGATCAGATAAACATGGAGAGAAGGAGAGCGAGAGGAACATACTCGATTTTAAAGATAATAGAGGCATATGTGCTGGTGGATCACGAGATGGTCCTGTTTGTTCCACGAAAGCATCAGGCCGCAGGTCATCACACATGCTAAAAATGTTGTTTGCAATTATTATAAGGAAGCACTGTTTCCATGGAAATCATGAGATGAGCGGCTGCTCAAATGGCCTGAGACCCCTGTGACATATGCAGACGTGTCTGTGCTGTGTGACCTCTGGGGTCATGAATTTTAACCCCAGCTGCCGCACAGCATACAGACAGGCTGCCGATGACCGTCAACCTGATGCTCTGCTCTCTTTGTTTGATATAATAAATAGGCAAGTGCTCAAATTCTGCAGTATGACAAAAGATGGTATAGGAAGAAACTATGAATATATAGAGAGAACAGTTAGTAAATTGAGCTGTCATATAGGCCTGTACAGGCAGCTGTCTTTTATTAGATTTGTGTTTGCGTGTGTCTGTATATTAATACAGATGAATACAGACTAATAACTAGACGTTATTTAAACATTTATTTTATGTTAACATGAGCAGTAAAGTTGAAATGGAGTGCTCGGAAATAAGACTGATCCATCAGGAAATCGGAGAGAAACTCTTCATAACATTCATTAGAAGTGGAGCGATGGCGCCTCCTAGTGTTAAACATACAGTACTGCAGACTCTTAAATCACCCATAAATATATCCTGGACGTCGACTTCACTTTAAATCATTTAAATCATTTCAGCAGGCTGTTTCTAAAATCCCCAAAAGTAAATAGCCATTACATCTTGTTCCTTTCTAACCATTTGGTTTGTTTAATACGCCAACATTGTCTGTTCTCTGATTTCTGCTGTACACTTCTGAATCTCTGTTTAGAATCATGTGACTGGAGTAATGATGCTAAAAATTATGCTTTGAAATCACAGGAATAAAGTACAGTTTAAAATATATTCAAATAGAAAGCAATTATTTTAAATAGTAAAAATATTTCACAATATTATTGCTTTTGTTATCAAATGCATCAAATTTAATCTCAGAAATAAAGGTACAACAGCTGTGACAAGGGCGGTACCTTAAATATAATAACAATTTGGTGTGTCCATACTGTTCTCTGATGCAGAACATGTAGTTTGGAAAGTCTGGACATTTTTATTTTCTGTCACTTAACAGTACAGCCTGTAACCATCCCTGCTTCCTGCTTTAGACACATTACAGTTTTATATCAAAACAACACATACTGTTTGGTTTGCTTTCTCTGCTTTGTTTTGGGCTCCTACGGGGTGATTCATACCCCAGTGTGGACGTGTGAGGTTGGAAAAAAGCCGCGTGAGCAAGCGTCCTCATTCTGTATTTTCTGATGGAGGCTTGTGTTGTGACAGATGTGTTGATATACAGTAGAGATACGGCATGAAACGAGTGTGCGAGAGAGACGGAGAGTCACCACAGGACTCGTGAGCTACTCTTTCCAGCAACCCCAGCACTTTCCAGCGGCACAACTCTCCCCCTCTTTTTACCTTTATCACACCATCTGCTTATTCTTTCATCTCTCGCTCCTCTCTGCTGCCTTCCCACTCTCAACCTCTTTCCTCCTCTCTCTCTTCACCTGACCCCAGTCTTCAGTCCACCGATCGACAGCACTTCATTTCCTCCTTCGTACACTCACCATCCTGCTTGTCTTCCTCAGCATTTCCTCCTCCAAATGTGACCGGCGCATGAATTCGCTCAATGGAACAACTTGTAACACACTTACGAGTGTAAAATGCAGTTAGCGTTGCATTCTTGTAAATGTGGCATGTCTGCCCTGACCCGCTGCTTTCTTGCTCTCTCGGGGTCAGGAAGTGGGCAAGAGGGGGTGGAGGTGTGGGTGAGTATAGCGTAGAGAGGAGGTGACGGAGGGAGGAGAGAAGGAGGAGTGGAGAGTTCACCCCTCCACTTGTTATCAGTTTGTTCTTCCTTCTTGGCCGCACACTGACAAGAGTCAAAGATACGCAGAGAGAGTGAGACAGAGGAAGAGTGTATTCATGTGTGTGAGAGGAAGAGGACTTCACTGAACGACTGCATACATATTCATCAACATGACAAAGACCGGTCCTGTTGCATCCATGGATTACTCCCATATGTGGTTGCCAGGTATGTGTATGCGTCTATTTCAGGGCGGTTGCCAGGTTGGTCTCTTCAGAGTTTTATTGATGGATTCATTAGAAATGCAGGGACATCTGAGGTCATCAGACCAAGAAGGTTAGTGTAGAGAAACTGAAAGAAAGAGCTATGCAAAGTTACACAAAGGCAGAAATTCCAAATTACACTTTGTGAATTTCAGGGTGTCTATTTTCTCTAGAAATAGAAGGATTTATGTTATGGTGCTTTGCATTTTCTGTGTCCCCCCCCCACAACACTTAAAATTACAATTATTTTGTATAAATTATTTGAATGTTTTTTTTATTATTATTTATTTAAGGAGAAAAATATTTAAACGTAATCCCCCCAAACAAAAATATTATAAATAATTATTACATATTCTACTTTTTTTTAATTTGTTTAACTATATTTTGGAGCCGTCGTGAATGTTTTTCTAAGTATGTGCCCAAATTTATGCAGTTAATGTAGTCAGGTGATGTTTGTATGCTGCAGCTTTTACATTTATATTTATTAATTTAGCAGATTTTTTTTTTTTACAAGCGATTCATCTTGTGATTCATCTTTTCAGACACCATCAAATTTTGGGGTTAAAATCTGGGCCAGTGTAGGATTTCACATTTATGTTCTCATAGTTTAAGATCACTGTCCTGCTGAAGTTCATTTCTTTGCGTATTGCAGCATCTATTTTTCCATGTACTTTGATAAGATTCCCAGACTCTGCTGATGAAAAGCAAATCCACAGCATGAAGCTTCCAACCCCTTCTTCAGTGAGGCTGTTGGTTTTTGAAGTGTGGACAGTATTAAATTAAATTAGCACCATATATAGAAATTTTCACAGGTTTTGGCCACAAAATGGCCACAATTTTTACTCACATTAACCATACAATGCTTTTTGGCAGACCAAATTTTGTTGTTGTTGTTGTTGTTGTTGTTTTGAAGTAATGGCTTAATTCTTGCATTCTCACATACTGACCCCTGTGACTTTTCTCACAAGACTCTTGTTGCCACATTGAAGATGTGAGGTTTAGGGGGCATTTTTTCTAGGCAATCTCATGTTCTTATTGTAGGATTTGTAATTTTAGAAAATGTGAGAACTCTTCAATAATCTGTTTTTTTTTTTTACTAATCTCTGTATATGAACTTGTGGCCTTGTGATTTCTGTGTTGAAATTTCTCTGGATTCATTTCAAAAGCACAATCATTAATTACAGTATTTCAAAACTAAAAACCTAAAAGCTGTGTTTTTCTCTAACTAAATTCAGAGAGCTCAGCTTATCTGACTTTTAAGTGGTTAACAACTACGTCAATTTGTGGTATTATGTGCATAAAATCTTCTGGTTATTACATTACCGTGGTGTATGTCTTCAGTTTTTGCTGGTTCATCAGGCAAATAAGCACTTTTTAGTACTGAGGAGGCGATAAAATTATATTTATATTTATTGACTGGAAGTGCATGAGGGAGACTCTGGGAAACCCAGTGTGAAGTTCTTCATGGGGTTTCCCCTTCCCCAGCTCCCAACTGCAACTCTGACCTACAGTGCATCTGTCAGACAGATCACAGTACAGGAACTCTTGCCTTTAATAATGAACATTAGTATGTGTATAGTGCACTCTGTTAGTATAGTGTGTGTTTGCTATGAGAAGGAGTAAGAATGCTACCTTGAGGAGTGTTGCCTTCACTTACTCTTGCAGGTAGAAACCAGCTACAATCTTTCTAAAGACAACTTGCATTATCATAACTGACATTATCTGACCTTTCAAACATTTTAAAATGGGAGAGAGGTTAGTAATCGGAAGGGATGTAGCCAGTTGAAAATCGATACAAATATGTGACGATTCAAATCGGTTGAGATATTAAATGAACCGTGATACAGTTTGAGGTATGTTTATATGAATGTATCTTAGTTTGTTTATATGAAGAGATTTATTTTATTTGTTTTATTTATTTATTTGATTTGGGTTTGTTTTAAAACGTCATATTTCAGTTACACAAAGAAATGTTCAGGATTTTGTCCAAGCAATAATAAAAGGACAACTTTTCATTTATAATTGGTCTTAGATCGCATCGTGAGTTGAATCATTATATCCCTAATTATTGGCAGTCAGAAAAAGTAAGTCTATTGGAACCCAGACACCTTTAGATTATGTATATGCGAACTAACTGAGCTGAGCAAATTGAGAGGTTAATTCATGCTGTGATGGAGATTGAGATCTGAGATTGCCCTGATTCTTGTTAAAAGAAAGTTCTTCATCTTTACATGTGGCATCAGAAAGTAAAAATATGTGACTGCTGACTGAAAATGAGCCTCTGCTAGATTCAGGGATTCTGTAGCTCGATAAAGACTCGACAGAATCACGTGGTGGTAGAAGAACAGAAATCATGGATTCAGCTCACAGGAAAAATGTATTTGCTAAATGTAAGCCACTTATAAAAGAGGCAGCATGGAACTGCCAAATGGAAAATAAGGCAAAATTAGTGAATATGAGGTTACATGACGAAACGTATTGCTGAAGGTGTGCAGAAAGTTTCTTTCTCCCTCTGAAATGTGGAGTATTATTATTATCAGATAATATTGCATTACAATAATTTAGCTTGGAAATCATTTCCAGTATGTGCAGGCGGTGTAAGCATATCTATTTCAGATTTTAAAAAAGTTTTAAAAAGAATAGAGATCTTTGTAATACAGAAGTTATGAAATAGAGAAGTTCAAAATAAATAAGAAACAAAACTGTGTGTGTCAGCTACTGTATAAGGACTTTATATTATATAGCAGCACTTACATTTAAGCATGCCCGCATGTGTGTGTGTGCATGTGAATGTGAATGTGTGTATTAATAGCTGGCCTATAGGGTTTGGTTTAACACATTGTGTATGCCCCAGCCTGAGGGGAAACAAAGAGGGAAGTGAAACATTAAAACCAAAACCATCAGGCACTCTTTCATATTAACTTCATATTAATGATGAACTGCACATTCACTTCATATAAAACAAACCTTTTATTTATAGATTTGATAATGCAGAACTGTGGTGGATAAAATAAACATTGATTAAAAAACTTCTTTTACATTTTTGCTCCAAATCAACAATGCTTCTCTGAAGACTTCTAATCAGCTTATTTTTCATTCAGATGAATTATGACACCATACTCAAAACAGTCAGAACTTGTGTGTGACACAATCTGAAAATATTCTCAAACTTTCAGCCTGAACTATCAGAGCACCATTTTACCAGCAGGCCATTCTGTGGAAACCCTCATAGATATGGCCTGTTTGCTCACGGGGCTCGAGAGGGGCTTTCCTCCCTTGTTACTTCCTTTCACCAATCACTGTCAGTGGACCCTGGATTTGATTGTCTGAGGAAGTCGGCAATTCTTCAGCTTTTTGGTGGCTTTTACAAGAGTGACTCAACTGATACAAGTGAAGCTGGTTTCCTGTGTAACTTTCTCTTGGATTATTATAGTCACCTTTTTTTTTTTGTTTGTTTAAGTTGTGCTGCCCCCTGGAGGAGTCAGATATTAATTATCAGTAGCTGGTAAGACCTCATTGTTTCATGTAGTTGAAAAGAATGAAGTTTTGATGAAAGGAATGGTGAATAAGTGTGAAATGAAGGATGAAGTGTAAGTGTTGAGGGGGAGATAAAGATAAAGAGGATCAGACGAGATAGTGGTATGTGCAGGTGGGTGATATTATTAGTCAGTCGTTGGCTTTATTTGCATTTTTTCATAAAAGGGATGTGTGTGTGTGTGTGTGTCTCTCTCTCTATCTCTCTCTCTCTCTCTCTCTCTCTCTCTCTCTCTCTCTGTGTGTGTGTGTGTGTGTGTGTGTGTGTTTATGCATGTCTGTTTGAGATCCTTTTGTGGCTACAGAAATTATTAAATAATTAAAGCTCCTTTGTACTGTAAAAAGTGCCATACAAATAAACTAAACTGGCTTGAATTTGTCAGAAACATACACACGTTTAGTTGTGTGTTCTGACTTTTCTGTCGAATATGTTTATGTGTATCTACATAACTGAGTGTAGACCAGAACGTAATAAATCTCTTTTCTAAAAAATGTTTTTAGGATACTTAAAAGATACAGAATATTTCACACACATTTATTTTTCACGCTCTGTTTCTCTGTGTTGAGGGACTGGGACAGTCCCATGGGCTCAGTTACAGTTAAATTTGAAGTGACACGTCTGTGGTGACGAAATCATTATTAGTTGTTTGTTGGATTAAGCACGTCTCCACTTGTGTGAGAATGGAGGGATCTAGACCACTACCTTTTTTTAGCATCAAAATGTGTGCATTTGTGTGTCCTTTTCATTCAAAATATAACATATTTGTGTTTGTTACACTTCCATTCATCATCATGATTTTTTTTAAGTATTCTAAATGTATCAGCATGTAGCAAAAATTGATGACTGACCTCATATGCCTCTCTCTTTTTCACAGATATCAGAATGTTAAAGCCAATAGAGGTTGAGAATCCAGCGGCAGACTCTCCGATGGAGAGCACTGGTATAAAGCTACATTATATTTTTGTATGTCTGCAACAAGGGTACATAAAAAGGAGTTTCCAGCTCTGACATTTACTTGACATGATAACATTTAATAATATAATAAATTGTTATATATATATATATATATATATATATATATATATATATATATATATATATATATATATATATATATATTATTTGCAACAAAGATTTCCTCACAGAAATCAACATTAATTTTTAAACTTAAATTGACTAAATTATCAGAAATGTTGTTGTCTCTCATTGTGTTTCTCAGACTCTGAAAGAAATGGCTCAGATTCAAATAATCAGGTAAGTGACAACCAGGTACCAGTAAATTTTCATCTAAACACAGCATGATTAAAAAATGAGTCATATTTTCAATCCGTTTCCCTCCAACAGGTTCAGCCAATGAAAATCAACCCTTTCTCTCTTTCTCCCACACTGAGCAGCGGCACCAAGGTGAGGGAATGTGTGTAAATGCATGTTCTGTATTACTGAGTGATTTACATACAGATTTCGTACATTTTCTTGTTTGTGGCCAATTAAAAATAAGTTTTGAAGACAGTTTGATTAAAAATGAGTCCACCTCATGAGCTGGTAGTATTTTATGAACCTCACTTAATCATCCTCATTTCAATACCCCCACTCACTGTGTCTCTTTTAGTAACACATGAATTCATTATCAAGATTTCTCTGTCACTATGTGTCAGACTAAGGTGGAGGATTGTGGTGAGATGTCTCCCGCTGCTGTACAAACTACACATGCTCAGACGGCCCTTCCCCACACACAGCTGATGCTAACAGGTGGTCAGCTCGCAGGGGTAAGACAAACATGCCAGTACATGCACATGCACGTACTCTTTATATATATATATGTGTGTGTGTGTGTGTGTGTGTGTCTGTGTGGTTTCCTATGAGCGCTTGCTTGCTTGAGATGTGCTTGCTTTCATCCACTTTTCTAACTCTTATTTACACCACACTTTCCTTCTCTGCCGCTCTTTCTCTCTCTAGTTGACTGCACTTTTGCCAGCACAGCAACAGCTGCTCTTACAGCAGGCGCAGCTCCTCGCTGCAGCTGTGCAGCAGTCGCATGCGGCCCACGTGGCCAATCAACAGCAAGCCCAGCAGCAGGCCAGTCAGCACGCAGCTCAGCCGCAGTCGCAGGGCCAATCGCAGAGCACACAGGAACAAACCGCCGCCCCTGTCCCGCCTCCTCCTCACCAGCTTCCTCTTTCTCAGCCAATCCAGCTCACTGCGCAGGTACAGCCAATCAGCATTGAGCAGCACACCTTAAATGAGGTGATACTTCGGACAAATTCACTGGACAGCCAATTTTAATACTCAAAGGGCTGCAGCTTATTCGCTTATTCCTGGTGAATTCCCTCTGCAGGCCTTTAATGTCACAGTTAATAATGTTCCAGAATCAGTCATTCATCAGAGTGAAACCATCACATCCTTTCAGCATCTGTTTCTTTTCTCTCTTTCAGGACATTCAGCAGTTGCTGCAGCTGCAGCAGCTAGTCCTCGTTCCAGGACACACTCTGCCTTCACCCGCACAGTTTCTTTTACCACAAACACAGCAAGGGCAGCAAGGTAGCTTATTTACTATTAGTTTTAGTGATGGGAAGATCAAATAATTTTACTCTCTCGTTCGATCTTGTTCATCAAAGTGATCTAATCTTTATTCAAGTCATTTTGTTCATTTTAGTTGTGTTAATAATGATATTTTTTTTACAATATTGATGTTAAATATGAATTAAACTATTAAACGTTAAGCCTTGATGCATGTCAGTTGTCATAATCCTATAAATCTGATTTGATTTAATTATAATAAATAAAATCTTATTGGTTGTGTATGTTTCAGGGCTGCTATCAACGCCAAATCTAATTCCACTACCTCAGCAAAACCAAGGAAGCCTGCTGGCCGCTCCACCCAGACTTAGTCTTCAAGCACAGGTACAAACTTCTGATGGAAGATCACATATTTGTGAGTTTTCTGTTCCCCAACAGGGGTAAACATATGTCACTTAAACAGATTCCAAAGGGTACTTGGAAAGATATTTATTTGTTAAATGTAGAAGAATCTAAAGAAAAAAAAAACATACAACAGAATAAAATAACTGTAATTAACTGTAATAATTTACTGTAAAAACTGGGATGACTGTCTTTTTTTTTCAGTTCCGTATTTTAAAAGGGAAACAATAATATGGTTGAACTTTATAATTTTGTGTGCATGACAGTTGTAAAATATACAATAATGTTTAAAAGATTGGGGGTAATTTTTTTTCTTTTTTTTTTTTACTCAGCAAAAACGCAATACATTAATCAAAAAGTTACAGTAGACTGTTCCAAAAGATTTTTGTTTCAAAAAACTGCTGTTCTTTTGAACTTTCTAGTCTTCAAAAAATCCTGAAAAAAGCATCATGATTTCAAAAAAGAAGTATTAATAAGTATTAATATTAACTGTTTTCAACAATGATTATAACGTACACAATGTTTCTTGAGCACCAAATCAGCATGTTAGAATGATTTCTGAAAGATCATGTGACACTGAAGACTGGACTAATGGCTGCTGAAAATTCAGCTTTAATATCAAAGGAATAATTTAAAAATGTATGAAGACAGAAAACAGTTTAAAATTGTACAGATATTTCATAATAATACTGTTGTTGCTGTATACTGGTCAAATAAATGCAGCTGTAGTGAGCATAAAAGACTTTTAAAAACAACAAAGGTCTTATCAACCCCAAAATTGTTAATGGTAATGTATGTGCACAATTCTGCATTCAGTGCTATTCTCCTCCCATCATTTACATCTGACACTCATGTTCGAGTCTTGTATGTGTGTGTCTGGTTTGTGGCAGAGAGAGAAGGTTGCAGAGAGCATCGTGAACACAGTGACCTCTCATCCTGAGGAGCCCAGTGATCTGGAGGAACTGGAGCAATTTGCCCGCGCATTCAAACAGAGGAGGATCAAACTGGGCTTCACACAGGTACACACACACACACACACACACACACACACACACACTCAGAAGATTTGTATTTCCCTGTATAGTAATGTTTGGTCTCTGTTTCCCTCTACAGGGTGATGTGGGATTGGCCATGGGAAAGCTCTATGGGAATGATTTCAGTCAGACCACGATCTCTCGCTTTGAGGCGCTTAATCTCAGCTTCAAGAACATGTGCAAACTCAAACCTCTGTTGGAGAAGTGGCTGACTGACGCAGGTAACCATCACAAACAGTTGCAGTAGATTACAGCTGCCAATCAATATAGTGCTTAAAGGGATAGTCCACCCAATTCTGAGAAATCTTAGTTTTGTTCCAAGCCTATATGACTTTCTTTCTTCACAAGATATTTAGAAGAATGTTGGCATCCAAACAGTTTCAGTTCCTATTGACTTCAATTGTCTTTTTGTTTTGTTTTTTTGTTCATACAGTGGAAGCCAACATTCTTCAAAATATCTTCCTTTATATTCCACAGAAGAAAGAAAGTCATACAGGTTTGCAACGTCTTTAGAGTGAATAAATGATGACAGAATTTTCATTTTTGGGTGAACTATCACTTTAAAGGGATACTCCACCCCAAAATGAAAATTTTGTCATTAATCACTTACTGCCATGTCGTTTCAAACCCATAAAAGCTCCGTTCATCTCCGGAACACAATTTAAGATATTTTGGATGAAAACCGGGAGGCCTGTGACTGTCCCATGGACTGCCAAGTAAATAACAGTGTCACCGTATGCTGTGTATGCTATTTAGCTTTGATTTGATTTGTGGTGCAGATCACACTGTTATTTACTTGGCAGTCTATGGGACAGTCACAGGCCTCCCTGTTTTCATCCAAAATATCTTAAATTGTGTTCCGAATACGAACTGAGCTTTTACGGGTTTGGAACGACATGGGGGTAAGTGATTAATGACAAAATTTTCATTTTGGGGTGGAGTATCCCTTTAAGCCACATCATTAAAAAAATGAAATGTAAAAAATGCCATATTTAAAACATTTTGTGATTGAATTAACAGTAAAAATAAAAGTTTTTTTATGGCTTACTTAGAAACAATGTCAATGGACAGCACCTTGCCAAGTCCCAGTGCTCTTTCCTCTCCTTCCCTGGGGTTTGATGGCCTGCCTGGCCGCCGTAGGAAGAAACGCACCAGCATTGAGACCAACATTCGTATCGCTCTGGAACGCAGCTTCATCACGGTCTGAACACATGATTTCAAATCCCTAGCACAATATACACTACCAGTTAAAAGTTTGGGGTTGGTAGGTTTTTTATTTTATTTTGCACTTTATTTATTAATTTTTCAAACAAGTTTAAACAAAAAAAAAAAAAGTTCAAACAATTACATGTATTTTCTTTCCCCACCCAGTTCCACAAACATGAACTAAAAGAAAATGAAAAAAAATAAATAAATAACCAAACGACCAAATAATAATTATATGAATAAATAATATTAACAGAGTGCTTACTATACAAAATAGCAGGATACATTTCAATATTTTGTTATCAAGCAGATATATCAAAGTCAATTTTTGTTAATTAAACAAGCAAATAAGTGAAATTCACTCAAATGGTCTTTCTGTGTAGATATACGCAAGCATGACATAACCAGGTATATTAAGGTCAGATGGCCTTTCTAAAACTTTAGTCCTATTAATTAATTTGAAGGTAGGGTCTTCATCTTTTCAAAATATGTAATCATAGGTCTTCAAATTTTATAAGATTTTTGAATGGATCTTTTTTTGACATATTTTATTCTTTCTAGGTTTAAGTATATCAAATCCATGCTGAAGTTTTTGGTGGATTTTTAAATTTCTATTCCAACAATATTCTCCTGCTTGCTAATAGTGAAGCAAAAGCAAAAACATTTTTCATATTGTTAGTCAAAGTTATTCCATGTTCTGGTACTCCAAGGGTAGCAATTTCAACACAGGGCATTATATTTAAGTTAAAGGCATCATTTAGTGTTTTAAATACAAGTATCCAGTAGTTTTCCAGCTTTTGGCAGGACCAGAACATGAATAAGTGGGTTGGTAGGTTTTTATTTATTTATTTATTTTTAAAAGTGTCTTATGCTCACCAAGGCTGCATTTGTTTTAAATACAGTAGAAACAGTAATATTATTAAATGTTTTTACAATATAAGATAATTATATTTTTACATAAATATATTCATGTGATAGTAAAAAGATGAATTTCTGATTGACAGAAATTTAAAAAGAACAGCATTTATTTAGAATGATTTTGTAACATTTCAAATGTCTTTTTACTGTCACTTTTTTGACTTTCAGTTTAATGCATCCTTGCTGAATAAAAGTGCTATTCTGTTCTGTTCTGACCCTAAACTTTTGAGTGGTAGTAACTTAATGCTTCCAAAATGAATGTCCTCTAATAATCCCATCCTAAACCTTGGTTGTGTTTTCTGCATTCAGAACCAGAAGCCTACCTCAGAGGAGATCCTACTCATCGCTGAGAAGCTCAACATGGAGAAGGAGGTGATCCGTGTCTGGTTCTGCAACCGCCGACAGAAAGAGAAACGTATTAACCCCTCCAGTGCCACCCCTCCCTTGCCCAGCCAACCCCAGCCCACCTCGCACAAACCCCCCTGCTACAGCCCGCACATGGTACGACCCGGCTTGCTCCCTTGGCCCATACCTCCATCTCCAACCACCCTGTGCCACAATACTACTAGTTTCTCCTGCATGAGCAGATGATAATAATCATTCCCATAATGGCGCATATATTTCACCCACCCTGCATTGCTTTGCATTTTAATGTGTAATAATTCATACCTTCATAGCCAGTTTAATTCACTGTCATTGTCATAATACTGTAGGAGGATTCAGCCTCTGTTACTAATTCTTTCGGAAGAATTTAGCATGTTTTCACTTTGAAACTCAGTATTTTGCTATATAATTGAGGTTTTGTAGTTGAGTGACTTAAATTTACAAACAGAGCACAAGCCTTCCAGTATTTGACACCAGCCTCTTTCCTTTTTCACCCTCTGTTACTCTCTGTCCATCATGTTTCCCTTTTGACCTGTGAAATTGTATCTGCATCTTTCTTACAGATTTCCAGTCATGGACCATCGCAGACAGTGAGCAGTCTCAGTACAGCAGGTAGGGTGCACAAGTGGACGTCTGCTGATCAGAGACATATAATTAAATGATATATATATATATCTGTATATGATGGATGCTCTAACTCTTTCCCACTATCAGTGACCACCATGTCATCAGTTTGCCCTTTGACCCCAAGCGGTCCCTCCCTAAGCTCTGCACCATCTCCTGTAACCCCACCTCCCCGCAGTGATGCCAGCCCCGCCCCTCCAACTCACAGTACACTAAATCTGAACACAAGGTGAGTTCATTTCTCCCATCACCACAAGCCACCCCCCCCCCCACCCCAGCCACCGCATACACACATTCACTTACCACATATTCATCACCTTTACTCCTTTACTCCCCGTGGCACAGCAAATGTAGTTAACTGCAGTGTTTGTGTGCGTGTAAATATATTTTTGTGTGTGTGGTTTTGTCATCCGCAGTTCATGGCATAAAAAGAATGGTGACGTTTCTAACTACATCAATGACTTTGCTGCAAGTTTGAGGTGAATACAACCAGCAGAGTCTCTCTCTCTCTCTCATACACACACACACAAATATGAAATACACACACACACACACACACACAAATTTAGAATAGACACACACACACACAGTCACTCAGTTAAACTTATTTGTCATTGTCAAGTATAGGAAAATGTGGATTAGGGCACAATGTGAATTCTGGTAAATTGAGATTGTTTTTGATATTGAGACAATGTATATGTATAAGTACATTTATAATGTATATGAACAGTTATATTATTATCAATACATCAATTATAATCATTGTTATGGAATTTATTTTATCTAATTTATTGTAATTTATAACATATTATATGTAAATAATACTTTCATCAATTATACATTAACATTTAAATGTTTGGGGTGCTAAGATTGAAAAAACTTTCACCAAGGTTGCATTTATTTGATCCTAAATACAGTAATACTGTAAAGCATTATTACACATTTAAAATAAATGTTTTCTATTTTATTTTTTAAATACAATTTATTTTTGTTGTCATTACTGTCATTACAAAGTTCAAGAAAACAGCATTTATTTGTAACAATGTAAAAAAATAGATTCACTGTCACTTTCATGCATCAATTACATTGATTCCAATTTTTTAACAGTACTATGTACATATTAAGTATAAAAGTAAACACTTCATTTAAAAAGTTATCAGTTAGATTATTATATACAAATATTATTCATATTTTTTAAAGTGTTGTCATTTTCGTATATTTGTTCAGCGATATTGCATATTTGTTTAAAAGATTTGGTCATATACATCTTAGCGAAAAGATTCTCACTGAGGTCTGCTGGTGTGTGGCCTGCACTGTATCACAAGAAAAGCTATATTTACTCTGCAAAAACCTGTCTTCTTGCACTGTTTTTCCAGCTCTTATCTATGCTTCTAAATGTTTTTTCATTTTCCCTTCCTTCTCTTTGTATTCCTTTCCGTTTTCTGTGTTTTGTGGGTTGGTTTGTGATACTCAGGAATACGGTGAGGGGAGTTAAAACAGGAATGAACCAAGCTCTTCTTGGCAGCAACCCACTTGCTACTATCCAAGGTTTGTGTGAAAGGGAGGGTGGGAGAGACACTAATGAGTCTGCCACCTCATATCAGTCATGTGTTACTGTGTCCTCTCTGTTTGAGTGTTTGTTTACGTCCTTCCACTCCTATTGTCCTTTTCTCACATCTGTTCATCAGTTCACATGGTAAAAGCGCATCCTGTTCATGGCGTAACATGTCAGTTTCGTTGATGTTTGTGAGTAATACTGTGTCTTTTCCACAGCCCTAGCAGCCAGTGGTGGCCAGCTGCCCATTTCCAGTCTTGAGAGCAGCAGCAAGGTGTTAATTGGTGGTTCTGGAGGCCAAGGAGCAGGTCTTCCCTCTTCCCTCTTTCTCAACCACTCCTCTTTGTTGCCAATGGCAACAGGCACCGGCATGGGATTGGGCGGTTCAGCTCTTGCCAAAACCTCATTTCCTGTCACAGGCGGCATGAGTCCCTCCCCTTGCTCGAGCCCCATCTCTTCCTGCTCTTCCGGCGAATTGCTACACAGCCCACACTCGATTGGAGGGGCTAAAATCGAGTGACGTTGCCCAAGACCAATCACAGGAGGAGGAGAAGAAGGAGATTAAACCTTACCTGTCAACCAAAGCATTTCTTGATCCCCTCGCTCCCTTTCGTTTCCTCTCATTCACAATCTCTCTCTTCCGCTCTCCCACTCTACTGATGCCAAAAATATACAGAGTAGAAGAGGGGAGAGATGGAGAGACGGAGTGGAAGGAGGAAGGAACAGGAGAGGAGAGAAAATGAAACCAAAAAAAACACCACGCGGCTTAGCGGGACGCAGTCAAATACATAAAAGGAGAACAAAAAAAACTGTAGTGCTGTGAGAAGAGGATGAAAAGAGATCCTTGAGCACCAAAAACATCAAAAAGAATTAACTTTACTGTGTGTTATAGAACAACTGCAACTCTTTGAAGCAAACATGTGAAGTACTGAATACCAAAAAGTATGATGGAACTTTGAGAGACTCACTATGACAAAAAAAATACAAGCATACCAAATACCAAAAACAAACACCAAAAATACGGATGGAAAAGCTTTATCCAAAGGACCTGTAAATACCCAACCGTCCAGGACCAGACCCAGTGACAACAATCCAGCCATCTCTGAGCTAATCATCATCTGCCATGCAATCACATCGTTTTCTTTCATGTTTTTTATGATGTAATGTTAAATATGATTGAGACGCTGTTGTTTTTCTCTGGTTCTTCCTCATTCTTGTCGATTTTTTTTTCTTTTCAGAAGTAGCAGATATTTACATCAGTCTTTTTGTGTGTGTATGATCATCATCATCATCATCATCATCATTCCATGTCTTATCAAGCATATCAAGAGGACTGTGTGTTTGGTCTTTGATGTTCATAATATTAGCACTGCATAGCTTAATGCACTTGTTTGTCCGATGACATGAATGTCATATAGTATAATAAAAGTGAGAACAAGCTCCTCTGTAGCTTTCACGCCTCAAGTTAAGTGTAAATACTTTCATTTCTCTCTTAATAATTGTGCTTGTATCCTTCCTCATTCGATTTCATGCCTCCCTCAGTCACTTTCTCCCTTTTGAATACCAAAGCGATTCATTCATACATGATCAGTTCATCATTCTCATGATGCAGAAAGAGATGGGACGGGGCAGTGGGGGGGCAAACCTTGACGAGGCCGCTCTGGTAAGACAGCATGGCAATATGGGAAACATGTGGGATCTGTCATGACAAAGGGGCTCCCATCCTCTCTGCTGCTTCTACAAGCCAAAAATTGAAGCGAAACTTCACAGCCAGCCAAACTCCCCATAAAGGAAAACCAAAAACAAACCAAGCCAAAAAAATGGATGGAGGAGTAAAATGAGTCACTGTACAGAAAAAAAGAGTATCCCTTCATGCTCCTCTGGACTGAGGTCACCCAGAACCATGTAGCAAGGGATCCGCCTCTGCCTCCTGCCATTCAAACTCTTCCTGGTCCTGGATGGTGGGATCTTTGATGACCTCACTGGACTCATCTGAAGAAGATGTTTCGGGTTCATTTGGGGGTTGGGAGGGTTGTTACTTTTGGTCCTTCGTTCCGTCTGTCTGTTTTGTGGGACTTTTCTTGGCTGTGTGTGTAGATTTGTGTGCATTCATTTGGGGAAAAGGTATTCACGTATTTGCGGAAATCTCATTTTTTTTTATGTTTCTTACTTGTTCCTATCTAGTTGTGTTAGCGACTCTAATCAGGTGGTTGAAACAATACTGTGAAAATTCAGTTCAACAGATAAGAAACCAGGATAAACACGCTCAAGTACATCCAAAGAACCAAAGTCGAGTATAAACAAGCTTTAAAGAGAACCAAATATTACATACACAACTATTTACATGCTCTCATCCACCTTACCGTTGTATTTATATCGTGCTGAAATCTGTAGTCAGTGAGCGCTGCAGGTTCAACGAGGGACACGTGAACTCAGTTCTCTGTGTTACCGTATAGTCCGAATGGGTCAGTTAGTGCTTCTATGGATTTTGTAGTAAATTCTCTATGTTATAATGCTTACTAATTGCTAATGTATGGAAGAAAAACATTGTGAAAAGATAAAAAATGTTGATATTTACTTAGACCAAAAATTCACACTATCTCTCTTTTGGGTTTTCTTCCTCCCCCATTTTAAGAAATTGATTTCTTTATTTATTATCCTCTTGCTCGTTGAATTTTCTTAACAAACCTTTTTAGTATTATATTTATTTAATATATTCCAAATGCTGTTTTGTAGTGGGTGTGTTTGAGGCACCAGATTATATTAAAATGTAAACTAACTTTGCCAAGGCGATCTTTCGAACCAAATCCATCGACAAATGCAACCGTTGGTCCAAATGGACCAGACAGTAATCGACAGCGTATGAGCGAAGACTTGTCTTCGTGACCTCTTAGCTGTTCCTTAATGAACCGAGCCTGTCGGGGGGAACCTATCAGGGGACAAAGCAGCACTGTGTTACTTCTGCTCAAATGTTTCGGTAGCATTCATTCAATGCAGAAGTAACCTTCCAGAGTAAAAGCATGCACTGCCATGGCTTAGAAGGGATGAGGTTCTACAGGAGCGTACACTGTATCTGTACATACCTGTCTCACCACTGCAGATGTTACGGATGGTGTTGCTATGGTTACTGTCGTGATGGCTACTGCATGCATGTGACAGCGTAGAGCACAGTGCTGCCTGAGCCTTGACCTGAAAGCTTTAAACAGCTACAAAACCAAAAACTTTAGGAGAGGAAAGATGGAGGGATTTGGGGTTCCTGGATAGAAAATACATCAACATGTATGTATAGTATGACAGCATAAACATATCAGTGCTCCATCTTCCTCTCTTTTTGCTCTCTGCCTCACTCCTCCTCCTCTTTGTCCTATTTCTATTCCTGCTTTGTTTTGTATTTATTTCGTAGCGTGTCTGTTGTTCTGTCTCCTGGTTAGAGAGACAGTTCCTCATATAGCCCTACCTCACACTCTTAACAACAAACCAAATAGATAAATGCTTTAAAACAGAGAAGCGGGCTGCATCCGTCAGTAGGGGCCGAGGAGAAGTGTTTTGATCGGTCCAGGGAACATTTAGACGAAAAAAATGAGGATGAAACACTCAAAGAACTTCACTGATGCTCTGGCATGAACACTCCCTCGGCCCCTGGGACCACTTTTCCAGTCACCAAACACAGGGCAGGACACATACACACACCTTGTCTTATATATATATATATATATATATATATATATATATATATATATATATATATATATATATATATATATATATATATATACACACACACACTTACTGTGCATGTATGTATGTATAAGTCAGATAGGTGACTGAAGAGCAGGCGGTGACTGTTGTTGCTAGGTGACACATTTCATGTATTTGAACGCAGCAGTGGAATAAAAGGGGAAGTTTTTTAATCTTGCGTTATCTTTTCTCTAGCTTCTTACCGTTACAGTCAGGCGCAGTTCCGGACGTCTGAAAAAACTTAACGATGTTGATATGCAAGTAATAGCTGCAGAGTAAGGGATCGTGTTTAAAGTGTAAGTTTCTCAGTGGCGTGAATCTCCAGAGAATGATACCAAAGCAACACGCTTTTCTGAGAGCCAACACAACACACACGCTCCCTAAAATCCCGTAAACAATCCTTGAGTTTGATTCGCAGCGGTTTTCAAGCTATTAATTAGTTACAATCGGAAATGGGAGAAAAGTTCCCGGAAAAAAAATCATAGCATTTGTAAAAGCCTGACCAAGAGAACTTCAAATATGAGTATTTTCGTTCTCATTCTACTCTCTAATTGTTGTTTTATCTGCTCTCTCTCACTATATATTATAAATTAAAAAAAAAAAAAAGCTTCAGTCCAAAGGTGTTTAAAAAGATTTTTAAAAATAGCAAAGAACTTAAACACATCTAGTTAAACCAAAGAGTTACACGAACACATCCTCAGCTGTCTTGTCTCTTTTCCTGGTCACCTAGCAACCCAGTTTCTGAAGGTCTAACCTCAACTATCCAAGTACCATACGATGAAGATATTGATGAAATGTATATTTTTAATTCATTAATTGGGGGAAATCTTCAGGGTGGTGATGGTGATCTTAAAGAAAATACTTGGTATGTCTGTGATGAATTTTTGTTTCCGTTAGTGAGTTAATCTGTCGGCTGAATCTTCTCCCTGAGTTCATGTTCGCTCAGTGCGTAAATGAGAGCGCGTGGGTGCGTCATTTTCTGTGCGTACGTAAGATCATGTGCGCGTAAACGTATTTTACGCTCTAAAACTGGACAGATATGCAGTTATTTTGGCAGCGTGGATATGTGCGTGAATGTGTGCGTCTTTTTTGCTTGTTGATGTACGTTGTCATGTCATCTTTCTTTCTTTTTTTTCTCACTTGAGTTGAACAGTTCCTATTTCTTCTCTTCTGTCCACTGTCTCTCTTTTTCTCCCTATGGTGACAGGTTAGCCTTTAGGTGTAATTATCTCTGAAACCAAAAAAATAGTTGACAAATAACTCGCTTGTTCATTGTACAGTGTTGTTCATTTGAAGTCATTTTTGTAACTGAAAGTGTTTCACTCATCTGAATAAAAACGGTAGAGAAAAAGAGGAGTGCATGAAACTGTTGTCTTTTACTTCTTGTGAGTTTGTTTAATCGATGTGTGAGATGCAGTGGCCATGTATGATGCTGTGGGTCCGCGTTTGGCCGCTGGGTGGCAGCAGCAGCCACATGCTGCTCTCCTTCACGTGGATGAATCATCCGTAAGAGCTTCTGCCTCCACATGGTGCCACAACTTAGTCACCTTCTCTTCCCCTTCCTTCCTTCACTCTCTCTAGATCTATCTGTTTCTCTCTTTTCTCCCTCTTTTTCCACTTTTCACAGCTCTCATTTGCTCATCTGACTCATAGGACATCTGGTCTTTGCCAGACAGCCCGTCCTTTACTCATGATCTACTCCTCTCCAATTTAGATGATTAAAAATCTCACCTTTGCAAGATTTTAGTGTCTTTACATTTGCTATAAAAAAAAACACATCCACCGAAGCTTAACTTTAGTTAGGAAATGAAAGTTTATCTAAATGATCAATTGTAAAATGTATATTAAATAAAAAAGTTTATGACTAATCAAAAATGATTAATTTTAATGACTTCATAATGTCATAGAATATTTAAGCAAACATATATAGCTCTGTGTGTTTTTGAAGGTCCTCTACAGTGATTTGAATTACAGTGTCCACCCGTTTTGCAGGATTTAGTGGAAAGTGTGGGAACGAAACAGAAACCACTTAGAATTGGCTGAGGGATAAAATATATTAATTGGGGACAGTCTGTCAGCGGCCGTGGCGGGGTTAGAGCATTATTACTCAGATTGCTCAGAAAATCAAAATGGCTTGATATATGCACGGTTACTTCCTGGTTTAGATAAGCCAGCTCAGTCATTTCCAGGTCAGCTATCAAAATCAACTGTGCTGTAAGGGGAGTGGCCCTATGCTCGGTTTCTCAACATAATCCATTCACAGTTTGAAGAAAAGTTTTGTTTGTCTAAGAGGAACAAACGTCCACATAGTTTCAGGAATGACAAACGCAAGTGTAAAAAAAATGACTGTCGCGCAAGTCATTTCTATGATTGACAGTGACAACGGAACATCTGACGAGGAGATGTCAAAATCTGTGCATTAAGTCATTCAGAATAAATTCAGAGTAACAAAACTACAGCAGCAACTAGTCTGTTGGCTGAATATATTTAGCAGCTTCTACGGTCAAAGATAAAACTTTACAAAATGTAGCTTTTAAATTAAAGCTAAAAAATATTTCAAAATATTTTTTATGCATTGTTTAATTGTTATATCATTAATAATTAACTTATTTAATTTGTAGTTGACTGAAATAATTAACCCTTCTAGGCTGTTGGTGTCTGGCTTATTTATTTAATTTTTAAATGACTTGAGACTTTGTGACTTCCAGCACTTGCTATACTTTATACTGGAGTATAGTAAAAGAACTAAAATTTGTTATAATAGTCATTTTATAATGAATCCAAAAACCATCTTCATGAATGAAAAGTGAATCTTTACAGTAAATTTTACTGCGCAGTTGAGAAATAATAAAGGCTTTAAAATGTTACAAGCATTTAAAAGATGTGTTCAGGAGTATGAAGGTAAGTTATTGATTATCTACAATACCATTATGATGTTGTTTACGAGATAACATAGCTAGCTAGCTAACGTTAGCCTAGACAGACATGATAGTGTTTAGTTATCAGCATTTAAATGTACAATTACATGTCTAGGAACTACTCTCTGTGGTTACCAGCTCGGCATATAAAATTATATGTTGTTAAATAACATGAAACTGTATGTTAATGCGTCTACGGTGTTTCAATTATTTTGTTTCTCAATTTCAGATGAGAGTGAGGCAGGAGGGTTTTCTGTGATGGCACAGTCCGATACGTCCAACTCAATCTAACCTAATGACATCATTATCACATGGCACAGCTGATTGGTTTTCTCCTGTATCAGTAACCAATGAGCTCACTGCTCAATATTCAAATACCTGGCTTTTGTTTGCTGTAGCAGTCCGCAGCACACTTCAGAAACCCTCCACCTTCCCCAGCTCCACCTGTACAGATCTGCTACAAGGTGATTCATGTATGCTATAGGGGTTATTCATATGTGTTATATGTGCAGCAGCAGTATTTCCTACATGCTCACAGCAGCATGCTGTGGATGTATTGGCAGTAGCAAGTCTCAGTACTTGCTCTGCCACAGCAGCAACAGCCGCGTAGTAGATCTATTCCACCAACACCAACTACATTAACATTGTCATGTACATTACCATGCCAATCCCTCCGAGAGTTGTCATGACAGAACTGAATTAATTAAATTGAAACTTTTTAAATATAACTAAATATAAAAATGTGCGCAGGGTTAAGCTAGGTGTTAATTTGACTACTGCAACATCAAATGATGCTTCACCGTACGTTTACGAGCTGGTTTATCTTTATGCAGAAGTTCTAAAGAAGGCTCTGTGCTTATGGTCAATTGAGACTGTTAAAAACAAAAAGAAGTGAAATAATTTTTATCAGTGTACTGCTAAGACACATTTATATGCAAACACCATGTAAAAGTGAATTTTGCATCCGATGAGCTCTTTAACACATTTTTACATCTGTAGCTCTACAGGAGAGCAGCAGCCATGTAGGTGCCTGGGATAAACCATAATAAATGAATATCAATATTAGGTCATATAATACCTGAGGATTGTGCGTTGGGCATAGTGAGGCAGATAAATCACCCCGCTTTGTGGTGGATAAACTATGGAGACCTGTGACGTACTGTGTGTTCAAAACACTTTTTTACCTAAGCAGGCCTTGGAAAGACTGAACACCCTTCATAAAGACTTCTATGGGGCAGGTGAATCTACCACTGAGTCAAGCACTGAAATAGTTTATAGTAGAATACCAGGCGGAGTTGGCGTATTATGGCACAAAAAGTTTGATCAACTAATTAAGGTGGTCAGACTGGATGTTGACTGGGCTATAAGAATTGAGTTTAGTAATGGTGGAAAAAAGGTAATCATTCTGAACATCTAATACACGCTATGAGAGTTCTCAGAATGAAGATGAATATCTCAGTAGGTTGGCTTGTGTCATGTCTTTTATTCAGGATAATGCTTCCACATGTGTTTTTATTATGGGTGATATGAATGCAGATGTTTCTGATGGTAACTCCTTATTTGCCAATCATTTAATGCAGTTCTGCTCTGATAATGGTTTGGTTCTGTCCAATAAAGTAATAGTTACACTTATATCAGTGAGGAGTGGCACACAACCTCTTGGTTAGATCACTGACACTGTACAGCTGATGCACATGATTCCTTAGAGTCCATGAGGATTAATTATGAATTTGCGACTACTGATCATGTGCCTCTTTCTATATCTATAAATCTGGATTATTTACCTACTCTTTTGTCTGTGAACAGCGACATGCGTATAGAGAAAATAGACTGGTCCTACTTGTCTGAGGAGGATCTTAGAGTATACTGTGTTCAGTCTGACACATTGTTGAGTAATACTGATTTACCAAAAGACGCAGCTGCATGCTGTGATATTCATTGTAAGAACTTGCAACATGGCATTGAATTATGTTCCTTGTATAATAATACTGTAGAGTCCCTTCTTGCCTCAAGCAGGCCCTTGTACAAGACCAAGGTGTGTAAAGTCAGGCCAGGTTGCAATGATTACGCTGAAGAGCTTCATGCTGAGGCTAAGTAGACATAAATATGGCCCCTTTTTTGAATATGAGAAACGGGCAAATGCTAATTTTAAATATGCCCTTTGTTTCATTAAGAAGAATGAAAATACAATGAGGGCTGACTCACTGGCAAGGAAATGGCAAGATAGTAATCCAAATAATTTCTGGAAAGAAATCAAAAGAATAAATAACAGTAAAACATCCTTGCCAACGAACATCAGTGGTGTAAGTGGCTCAAAGGAAATTACTCATCTGTGGCAAAAGCATTATTATGAGCTGTTTAACTGTGTTAAAAGTACTTCCTTTGTGATGGGGAGTATTGATAATAATGAAGATTTCTCCTCAAGAAGTCTGTGATGCAGTTATGATGTTAAAAAATAATAAGGCATGTGGTATGGATAAGATATCTGCTGAACATCTAAAGTCTGTGAGTAGGAAACTCTGTCTTCTACTTTCTAGTTGTTTTACTGGGCTTTTATTGCATGATATTTTACCTGATTCTATTTTGTCTGTTATGTTGGTGCCTATTATTAAAGATAAAGCTGGCAAAATAAATAGCATGGACAATTATTGACCAACAGCTTTGGCCAGCATTTTATCCAAAGTCCTTGAGAGGACTTTATTAAATAGGTTGGTGCTGTTTGTCCTGACCTCTGATAACCAGTTTGGCTCATTCAGTGTAGGTAATGGAGTAAGACAGGGAAGCATTTGGTCTCCCTTTCTCTTTAATATTTATATGGATGACTTATCGAAGCTGCTAAACAGCTGTGGAACAGGTTGTATTGTTGGTAACACTATCATCAACCACTTGATGTATGCGGATGATTTGGTGATTCTTTGTCCATATAGTGCAGGTCTTCAACTGTTATTGGGGGTTTATGTATATTGTTATATGTTTATTGGGGGTATATTATCTCAATATAGCTTAGATTTTGATATTAAATATAATGCAAAGAAGAGTAATATTATGGTAATTAGGAGTAGGGAGGACAGGAAACTTTTATTTCCTGACTTGTCTCTGTCTGATACGGTCCTTAAAGTATGCAAGGAGGTTAAATATTTGAGACATTATATATCTGATGACTTGTCTGATGATTTACAGACATGCCGCATGATGTACGCTCAAATTAATATGCTAATGTGCAAATTTAGTATGTTCTCAGGATTTGTTAAGACTACACTTTTTAGAGCATTTTGTACCCCTATGTCTACTGTTACTTAAGGCTCCACGGTGAAGCAGTGCCAGCCAAATGTTTGTCAGTGCTGGTGTGCCAACCTGCTCTGCTGTGTTGCGTAATTTGATGTACAAGTGTATGTGTAGGTTATCCGACATCTGCAAACAGTATAATTTCAATACTGACGAACTCTGTACTTAGTTCAGTCAGATTTTTCTCCAGTATGTTGTGGATTTTGTCAGTCTTTTTAACTATTAGTTGTTTTGCCCATTGTATTGTCTGTGTTTCTGGGCCATGTGTGTCCTTAATAAAGTTTTGATGATGATGATGATGATGATGATTTAAGTTACAATCCCGATTCCAAAAAAGTTGGGACACTTTACAAATTGTGAGTAAAAAATGAATGGAATAATTTACAAATCTCATAAACTTATATTTTATTCACAATAGAATATAGATAACATACCAAATGTTGAAAGTGAGACATTTTGAAACGTCATGCCAAATATTGGCTCATTTTGGATTTCATGAGAGCTACACATACCAAAAAAGTTGGGACAGGTAGCAATAAGAGGCCGGAAAGGACCAATTTGCAACTTATTAGGTCAACTGGCAACATGATTGGATATAAAAAGAGCCTCTCAGAGTGGCAGTGTCTCTCAGAAGTCAAGATGGGCAGAGGATCACCAATTCCCCCAATGCTGCGATGAAAAATAGTGGAGCAATATCAGAAAGGAGTTTCTCAGAGAAAAATTGCAAAGAGTTTGAAGTTATCATCATCTACAGTGCATAATATCATCCAAAGATTCAGAGAATCTGGAACAATCTCTGTGCGTAAGGGTCAAGGCCGAAAAACCATACTGGATGCCCGTGATCTTCGGGCCCTTAGACAGCACTGCATCACATACAGGAATGCTACTGTAATGGAAATCACAACATGGGCTCAGGAATACTTCCAGAAAACATCGTCGTTGAACACAATCCACCGTGCCATTCGCCGTTGCTGGCTAAAACTCTATAGGTCAAAAAAGAAGCCATATCTAAACATGATCCAGAAGCGCAGGCGTTTTCTCTGGGACAAGGCTCATTTAAAATGAACTGTGGCAAAGTGGAAAACTGTTCTGTGGTAAGACGAATCAAAATTTGAAGTTCTTTTTGGAAAACTGGGATGCCATGTTATCCGGACTAAAGAGGACAAGGACAACCCAAGTTGTTATCAGCGCTCAGTTCAGAAGCCTGCATCTCTGATGGTATTCCTAAACTTGAGCAACTTGTCTCCTCAGTCCCCAGACGTTTGCAGACTGTTATAAAGAGAAGAGAGGGGATGCCACACAGTGGTAAACATTGCCTTGTCCCAACTTTTTTGAGATGTGTTGATGCCATGAAATTTAAAATCAACTTATTTTTCCCTTAAAATGATACATTTTCTCAGTTTAATAATTTGATATGTCATCTATAGTATGTTGTTTTATGAATAAAATATTAAAATATGAAACTTCCACATCATTGCATTCTGTTTTTATTCACAATTTGTACAGTGTACCAACTTTTTTGGAATAGGGTTTGTACATATTAAAGTGGTTCTATATGGATGTTACTTTTGGCCAGGTTTAATGCAGCACTTGCTGCAGGTTGAAGAGGCCTGGTATAGACTTATATGTCCAACACTTTCAATTACAACACTACCTATTGTTTTTACTCAATTTTTTTTTTTTTTAACAAACATGTTTAACAGTGAAATTAAAGATGAAAGACTGTCACACCTTTGTACCTAAAGAGTCCATGTTGGTACCTTAAAGGTACAAATTAGTACCTAATGTGTACATATTAGTACTTAAAAGGTACAAAATTGTACCTTTTGAAAAGGTCAGTTTGGTTCATGGCTTATGACTCTTTAACAGACTTTTAAGTTAAGTAAAAAAATAAAAATTCAAACAATGGTCTTCTCAATGTATTAAATGAAGTTCAAGAAGCAGAGTCAAAATAAGACTTAATTGTACAGAGCAGCAAAGCCGAGATGACAGTCACCGAATCTTTGTCTGACCAAACACCTGTACTTATACCTTATTCTTATCAGTCTTTTAAACCAAAAATTGGTAATCTGGTATTATTATTATTGGTTTCACTTGTCTGGTTTGCCACAATTAATTAATACTCTTTCTGGCATATTTTCTAATTGTGGGCCAGGTCGGCCATTTTTAAAATAATTTTTATTCCGGCATCTCCTATTGGTTGGAATTGTCCCCATGGGACATAAATCAAACTTGTTTGTGTTGTACCTGTCATATTGTGGAAATCACCCAAAGTTCACTAGTTCACTCAAGTTGACTGGTACTGTCCCGAGGAAAACACCTGTACCACCCACTGGAATAGGTGGCACACTTTGAGACATCCAAAATTGGAACAATCATCGAAACAATCATCTTATTGATTAGTCTATTGATATTGCTATAGTTATACATCATATTTTAAGTAAAATAACACAACATGGGTGGGCACTGTTGCACTGTTTACTCTATTGATTAGTCACATGACATATATTGAGAACACTAACTTAGGCTTGTCCTTAGTCATGTGCATAAGTTAATGTAATTTCAGTCTGCAGAAGCTGTGAGATGTTTACAGATTGGTCACAGGATGCGTCAGTCATCTCTGCTCCCACTCACAATCTGCCTCAGACTGTACCCGCCCACTCACAGAGACAGGTGGTCAATCTGTCACTTCAGTGGCACAGGTGTGTGTTTGCATGAGTGTGTAACAGCACTCCAAGACGGAACAGATGACGGTGGCATTTCAGGTGTGTAACGGGAGCACATTAAATTCCACAAACATGGGGCTAGAGCATATGCTCTTTTGTTTATGTTAGATTATGAACCATAACACTGCATCTTTGTCACGGAATCTTGCAACAATGATTACAAGCTAAACAAATGCAGATTGTCAGCGTGGGCTTGAGGAAATCATCTGACGTTTAGTGTTTCAGAGGACATTCTCACACAAACAATGAAATTCCCTTCCTCTACCTGAGTGTTTTCACACCCTTCCCTGAACTGCCACACCTGCACAAAGCAAACACAGCGTCAAAAACTATTCAACACAGGACATGACTCTTAAGGAGCTATTGTCATTCAGTCTAAACACACAAATGGTCAGTGATTAGCTCAATTAGTCACACCTGTGAGCTTTGTGAGGAATGTGTGCTTGTGATTTAGACATTTTACAGGCATTCAAAACCTCCCAAATGACTTATGAGGGCTTCATTTAGCAGAAACATACAGTATTTACTAGGTAACAGCTTTGTAGACAATATCTCAGTGGAAGTTGCTCTGTGCGACTCTTGTGTGATCCAATTAGCTGAACTCTATTCAGTGTCTAATTTGAAATCCTACTACATCATTTTATATGTTATCATAACTGTTATTGCAACCATTAAAAAGTGATATTCAGTAGTTTGGTGCTAATTCAAAAATTATTACACATTAAGAAATAAGTTGTTTATGTGGAGAGTCATCTGAATGGTGTACACACATGAGATGTAGAATGTAATCATAATAGTTTTCCATAAAAACTGTTTTAATTATATTTTGTGTGGGTCACCTCCTTTAATGTATTTTTTGTCTGTTTTAATGACATGACCTGTGGTGTTTCATAAGACAAAAATTCTTCATCGGCCTCCGCCTCTAGAGTAATAGTGTAGTGCGAAGAATGAAAATGATTCAATACTGTAGACACTTAGACCCTAATTATCATGTGTTACCAGCAGAGAATCACAAGCAGAAAGGGAAGACAGAAAGCATAAACAACTGTACAGTATACACAAGAAATATTTGGAAATACTTGATGACAGAGGAAATCCTGAGTAGTCATGCCCAAATTGCTTTTGTTTGTTTTTTTAGACACGTAAAGGAAATAATTATTGTGTGTGGTATTGATATTTAAAGCACACAAAGAACAGCATTGTTAATGCTAGCTAAAGAACTACTGAATACATAGGTCTTTTAAATAGTTAAAAATGATAACATAACCGAAGCAATAGTTTGTGACATAAAACATTTCTTGTGTTTTCCTGATTTGCTTACTTTTTGCAATCTAACAGCTAGGTGTACTAGTTTACCATACCTACTAGCTTAGCCCAGTGTTTCCCAACCACTGGAAAATTATTCAAACTTCCTATCTCTATTATATTTCATTATTATTATTTAATAATTTATTATTAAATCAGTGCTATTGGTCTTCCTTAGGTCTGTTTGAAGGTATAAAAATTTTACCAATGAAAGCATTCAAAAGAGCTTATATATTTCAGTGCTTAGTGGTGTGCCAAGGGATTTTTTATTTATCAGAACTGTGCCGTGGCTTAGCCTATACTCAATGCAAATGTCCAATTATACTATTTTATATGCATTGTTTTTCTGTCCCTTGACCATAAGAAGGACAAGCGGTTTGGAAATGCATGGAAGGTTTTTTTTTTCTGTTTGACAAACAGCTAACCCTTGGGCTCTATGACAGAGGCCACAGAAATATATATTTTCTAATCAATTATCTGCAGTGCAAATATCATTTGACTAATCACTCAGTCAGTGTAGAAAAAAATGCTAATCTGCCTAACCTAAAACTTGCAGGACTCACTGATACCTTCATGGATCATCCCTTTCAGAGTTTGAAATGAGGAGCTTTGGCTTACCACCATCTATGTGGAATACACCACCATATCTTGTCAGTTAATATAGATCCTATGAGCATGAAGCACACAAATACACAAAACTGAGAAAATATGGGGGTGTCCCACATTACACATGCACTTGGTGAGTCATTAGGAACATCTACTGCCCACAGTATGAATTTGGTACCTACACAGATTTCCTATCTTTGCAATTAGCCCACACACATGCACACACAGAGAATAACGTACATCTGTCATAGCATGTTACAGAAGAAATGTCTAAGGTCTCTTCAGCTTCACAAACCACACCAAAGTCAACTGATTTATCTGTATTTTATCTTGAGCTTTAGCTTGAGGTGGCTAAATGCTGAATGGATTTTGAATAACCAGAAAATGTTTTAGCAATGAACTGTCTGAACTGTTTTACAGCATAGTTCTTGCAGCTGAGGAAATACTATTAGAGGAAAAGATCGCTCAGAAATTATTCATAAAAATTACGCACCCGTGTGTCATTCCATACCAGTATGCAGTTATTGTTTTCTGTGGAACAGAAGAGTTTCAGTTTTTAACAATTTTAGATGTAGATATTGCTATTTATATTTAACTACACTACAAAACAGACTTTTTTATTCATACAGATTTTGTAACTACATCATTTGGACCAAAAAAAAAACAATCTTTCTTCAGAAAGTTGCTGTTTATGACAAGAAGATGATTTTGGTGAATTTGGAATAAATCCTTTTCACATTTCTAGGGTTCTCAGAAGTGCTCGTAGAAGTTGTCATAGTTGGGTAATCTTCTGTATTGGTGATTGGAAACTATAACAAATATAATTTTTGCACTCCCATTTGCTCCACGATAGTCTTTCTATGACTTTAAAAGAGGGGAAAATACTGAGAGATTGGTGAAAAGTTGGAAAGATGTCAAATTTGCTGTCACTCTCTTAGCCCTTGTATTAGAAACACTTACGCAGCATATTCATATTCCTTTGAGATTCATATCCTCATATTCATTTGCAGTTCTGCTATCTCAGTTCACAACCCTGATATATAGGGACACTTTATGTATACGATCCTAAAAACAGCTTATAACATAAGTTCCAAATGTCTGACATGAATCTGAGGTCTCTGTAAAACAGAAGTCAATTTTTGTGTATCTGTCTATCTGTGGAATGTCATGTAATGATTTGAGACAGTGCTTGAGTTACATGAAGTTCAGCAGCTATGGACTATCAGTAGCAGGAGTGAGTAGCAGCCCTGTGGTGACCCCGTTTTAGGCCCGTCATGCTGCTAAATCGGACCCCTGATTAGCTCCCCGCCTCTGAAATGACAGCTGTACCGGATACAGATCCATTGCGCTGGAATGAAGGTATGGCAGCTTCAGTAGTGGAAACAGTTAACTGTGCCAATAGGAAGAGTTTGATCCCAAGCAAGATACCGAAGACACTACCAACACACACTGTGTGCTTAATATAGCAACTGACATAGAGCGAGACATGCCTCTCTGATGCTCCTCAAATATCACAGGCCTGTTATTCTGAGTGTGCAGCGACATCGCATTCTGTTCTTCAACTTGTACTCTTCACTTCCCTCTCTCTCTCTTCCTCCCCCTCTTGAACCTGTCCTCTTGTCTCCCCCTCCAGTCTCTGTCCTTGGCAGAGCAGTGTGTGGTAATCCTATTACTCTTGTGCGAAAACCAGCTGAGAGAAAGAGAGGGAGCTGGAGAGAGAGGGTGAGCGGGAGAGAGAGGGATTGTCAGTTCTCTATTATAGTGGTGAGCAGACAAAAAACTTTAAGCTATGGAACATGACCCTAAAGACTGAGGGAAGAATACAGGGATGAGAGAGGAGGGGCGGTAAAGGGAGATGATGGGATTCCCGACAGTTGGAGCGTCGAACTTGAAAATAAACATGTTCTTTGATGACAAAGAGCCCATTGACATGCTTTCTGTCCTTTCACTCTCACAAGGACACACACCGATAGAAAAGCACAAGCTGATAAACAGTTTTTCTTGTAAATTTGTAAATTCTTCAGCTGTGATTATCTGTCCACATAAGTTAAATTTACATTTATTTATTTAGCAGACACTTTTATCCAAAGGGATTTACAACCAATTCGTCTCTTGAGGATGCAATTATACGAGAAGTGCTAGCAATAGAATGTATTTAAGCATTGTCCAGAATAGTACAAGCCAGAGTAGGGAGGAATATAAGATATAGTGAAAGAATAGAATATTTTTTTTCTACTTGTCTAATAAAGGTTTACATGTTTTAGTCATATGGCAACAGTTAAGTTGTCATATTAACTGATAATTTTTGGTTCAGCTTAGAAATAATTTTTGTTGTTAAGTCCAAATTTTGACCTGAAATCATTGTGGAATGTTGCTGTTATGAATTGACAGATATTTATTTTTTTCATACAACGTCAAGTGATTATTTGATGTCCAGTGTACTGAACATTCAGACTCACTATACAACAGCAAAATATTACACAGATTTCATGGTAAAATAATTAACAGCTCATATTGTGTAAGCTGCTCCATGAAATAAAAACATTAATTTTGCTATTACATATTATTGTTGTAATGTTGTTATTACATACTTTTCATCAGTATTATTTACTTACTAATGTAAAGACAATAAAATGTAATAATAATAATCTGTACATCATTTTAGTTAAAATTTTATATACAGCATACACATGAAATTTGTTCTTGCTTGTGCAACATTGAAAAAATTGTTATCATTTAAATTTTGATGTCCAGTTTACTTGAATAGCATTTAATATTTGTTCTTCACATAGAAAACAAGGCAGAATTATTGTTATCCAAATTACTAAACATAATTAAACATTATTTATCAGTTTTCATGAATTTAATTCTAAATATGAAAGCATGTAGGTTGATGCATGAGGATGGCATGGTTCTCTCCTTCCCTCCCTTGTTTGTGAGGAATCACTTCACTCTCTCTTGCTGTCTAACAGATCTATCTCTTTTGTGTGCTTCACTCCACTAGGAGGCCAACAGATAAAGAGGTGCAATGAGGCCCTCTTAAACAGAGTGTCATTTATCATCTAACTTGACAGTGCAACAGCACTCATGAGGGAATTTTATTAAAAAATAAAAAGGTTGTACAGTGTGTAGTGCATGCTAGCACATATCTGTTTTAAATCTGTACCCTCTGAGAAAAAGCAGTGTCACACAGGACATGACTGAATATTGTGAACATGCACTTTCATTAACAGCAAAATGGAGGGAGGAGGAGAGGCTGAACTGTGCACTGCATCACTCCAGCATCTGTCTGTCACCCCAATTTTAAATGCTGATCATCTCATAAAGAAGAACAGGGAAATTGAGCTGGTGGGGCAGGGGAACAGAAGAAGGGGGGGCTCTCCCATAATGCTGCAGAACATGCAGGTGTAATAAAGTGAGAAGAATCTTTCTCTAAATGTTTTTCTTAATTTTTTTTTGAATACTAATGATCTTTAAACTAAAGGCCTATGCTTAAATACTTTAAAATTATTTTCAAGACCAATGATGTCTTTGTATTCATTTATTTATAAAACAAAAAATATAATTTGTAATGCATAAATTTCATCAAAGGGGAAAAGTGATTTTATATTGCAAGATATAAAGTAATGATTACATGTTTATATCTTTTAGTGTGACTTTGTTTTACACAAAAAGTTAAAAAAATAAAACATTTTAATATTAACAGAGAGAAATTTTGTTTTTAATAATGCAGTAAATGTTGAGGTTAAATTTAAGATTAACTCATGCTTTTTCATTGTGGTGTTGAAGTATTTCACTGTAGTATTTTTCGCTGTTAGTTCATGTCAATTGTTAACAAATGGAACCTTATTATAAAGTGTTACACAGTCGATTTTTTGTCATTCTTACTCTGAGGCAGAAACAGCTTCCATACAGGAGTGCAAATATATAATGGAGCGCAAATATATAACGGAGCAGGCGTTTCCAAACTTTTGACTAGTGATTCTTCACTCACTCCTGCTTTTTCTGTGTTTGTGGCAAGCCGGTAGAATTCATGAGAGAGCTGTTGGTTATACCTGAACATAACAGAAGTGTGGAGGAGAAGGCGAGTTGTGTGTCAATACATAAACACACTGCATGTGAGAGTGAGAACAGTAAGTAACAGTAACTTCTCTCAGAAACGGATAACCTTGAGTTTACTGTGCTAACAGACTTGATATAAAGTCCAGGAGTGAAAGAGAGAGCAGAGAGCAGAGGACGAGGAGGAAGAGAAGGTTGATAGGGCTAAATAATGGTGTGGATGAATAAAACAGAAGTGAATGAAACAGTACAAGGATGAAGAGGATGAATCGGACAGCAGAATGTATTGTGCTTTGGCAGAGAGATAGAGAGTGTAGAACAGTGATTTAGCAATTAGCAGAACTAGAACATTTTTTAAAGACATTTCAGCACACTGGGAAACAGAGATACATTAGTAGATGAAGAGACAAGGAAGTAGAAAGAAGAAGATGCATGTGTGAGATAGAGGAAATGGAAAATTGTGTGTAAATACAACAGTAGACTGTATTTATTACAGTCAAAGGAAATTGGCCATTCCGATAACTGCTCTTGTTTTCTTTCCTAGGGAAAGAAAACAGAGGGTGTCTCGGACAGATGTGACAGCACTGGATATTTCCAAAACACACGTTCACACAGACTGCAGCAGCAGCATTATGGAGCTGAGATTCTTATCTGAGGTACGTCTGTTTCCTGTGACCAGAAATGACTGCTGACACTGACTAAATAACAACAAGAAGCACAATCATGAGAACCGCTACAACACACATAACAGCTCACAGCACAATAACAGTTTCCTCTCAAAGGAAAGGACAATTGATCAGGTTAAAGCTCATAAAAGCATAGACAATCCTGTCAGTCTTACCTTAACGTTCCCATCACATAGATTTAAGAACATTTGATGATGAATTGCTAAAAAAAAATCTAATTCTAATCCACATGAAATGTTGATACTTCAAGCAGAGCGTTATTCTCACAGGTATTTTGTTTATGTAGCGCTGGCTGATATATATTTAGTATATGGAAGCCTGTTTCCACCACGGAATTGAAAAAAAGGTAATTGCGAAATTCTTTTTTCTTCTTCTAGCAATTAAATCTTAACTCAGATTTTGTTTCTAGCAATTCTGAATTCTGAGAAGAAAAGTCAGAATTGTGAGATATAAACTCGCAATTGCAAGAAAAAAGGCAGAATTGTGATTTTTGTGTAATTGTAAGTTTATATCTCACAATTCTGACTTTTCTTCTCAGAAATGCAAGTTTATATTTCTAAATACTGTTGGTTTTTTCAATTGCGAGTTTCTATCTCGCAGTTCTGAGTCTCAGTTCTGTGAATTGAGAGTCTGAGAATAAATGTATTATTATTAGGAGGAAAAATTCACAATTACCTTTTTTCAAAAAAAAAAAAAGTTTTTGTGGCGGAAACAGGCTTCCATTGATATGTCAGCCATCTTAGATTTATACTGACACCTAGTGGAATAAATGCAGTATCATAAAAAGCAATAGTTTGCAACATTATTAAAGGTTATTCACTATCAGCCATTATTAATGTTTAATTGAAAAAAAATTGTCTGATGATGGAAGAATTATGTTATTAGGGAATACCCTTTTTGATTTTTTTTGATTGTTTTAATGAGAAATAAAATTACTTATTGCACCTTTAAGGGTATGTTGTGCCAACCGTCTTCAGTCCCCTGTTTTCTAGCAGTAGGACGTGCTAATCTAGAACAGGAGACATGCTACACTGCTCATGAGAGACACCACATTTACTCAAAAACTGTTTTACAGTAAAGGAGGGAAGGGGGTCCTTTTTTCTGGTTCAGGTGCTCAGCTTTAACACAGGATGTATATGCTTGAGCAGATGGATCACATTCAAATGAAACAGGAAATGAACATACACACTTTCTCACACTGCAGTATTCTCATTCTTTTTCATGCACGTGCCAACAAAGGATTGTGGTCACTAGGCCACACGATTCTGTTTTACTGGCAACTTCATGAAATCACTGAACAGAAACCAAGAGGAAGATCATGTGATTTGTTTCTGAATTTTTAATACTTCTCATATTCCCTTTAATATGAAGGAGGATGAAATATGCAATCTCATGATGTAAGATTTATGTATGTTTTAAAGAATGTAAAAATATGTATTACTTGAATACACGTCTCATGTTTTTTTGTTTCTGAAATTAATTTTGTTATGTTTTTTGACTTAATCTTTTATTTATAAAAAAGCAGGAGCAAATTTAAAAGTTTTGAAAAAGGATTCATATTTTAAATATATTAAATAAATTAAATATTAAATAACATCAAGTCTGTTGATTTTAATAATGTATTACTAAATGCTGGAATCAACATCAACTACGATTAATAAATGTGTTAGAAGTATTTTTCATTATCAGTTTTATTCATTGTTTAATTTAATTATCATGTTAATGTAGTTAACTAATGTTAACAAATGGAACCTTATTGTAAACTGTTACTTTATTTTTAAATTTCAGGTCAAATGTAGTATGATATAAAATGTCTTGTGTTAAATGTATGAGATTTATGAAACACACACACACACACACACACACACACACACACACACACACACACACATATATATATATATATATATATCTATATATATATATATATATATATATATATATAATGTTTCATAAATCTCATACATTTAACACACATACATATATAATCGATTAAACAACTATATATGGAACATAATATGTGCTATGATGTTTATTCCACAGAATATTTTACATTTTGTTTTAATAGAAAATATTTGAGAGGCCAAAAGTGCCTTTTGAATTCAGTCTTTGATCTTGCGGGGTAAATTCCGGAAATCATTATTCGATACACTAGCCATTACCTCTCGATGGGGGTAGATAATTATCATTAAATGAAAGACAACGATGGCTAGTTAGCTCGAAAAACACTTGTTGATGACGTTAACGGGCGCGATGACGCTGACTCTCAAGTTCTCGTAGGACGCGGATATGATGTCATCACGGACAGTGGTTAGGCGGTCTCCATAACGACGCCTCGTGCTGCAGTGACGCCAAACCCGAATCGCAGTGAGGGGGCGTGACTCAGCCAGTGCCCGAGCCCCCCACCACACGCCCCCCACCCCAGTCCCCTCCTTCCCCCGGCAGTGTGGGCGGCCCCGTGCGGCAGCAGCGAGCGAAACACGACACCCGAGAGAGAGAGAGAGAGAGAGAGAGAGAGAGAGAGAGAGAGAGAGAGAGAGAGAGAGAGAGAGAGAGAGAGAGAGAGAGAGAGGTGGGGGGAGGAGACAGCGAGTAGTTTCAGACTAGGGAGAGTGGAGGAAGGAAAAAAAAAAGTCGGTGTGAAAGAGAGAATGGGAAACTGAGTGATATACTGCGAATGGCGAGCCTCGGGAGAGCAGATGACAAACTAACACAAGGATAAAATGTTGCGAACATCATCAGCTGGGCACAAGAGCGCGCGTATGTGACAGAGAGACGCGGAGTGCTGCTCCTCTGCCGTGTTGGGATTGTATCGATCGCTCCCGGGACAGACGGGAAAGCGCTGTTTCGGAACTCCGTCGCGCCCCGTCCCGTCGCGCCAGTGGAAGTACCGAGCCTCTTTCCCAAACTCAGCGCTGTCGGTCGGAGGGTTTGGAGGGATCGTGTAAAGAGGCAAGAAAACGCACAGCGGGAGCAACACGAGCGCTGAACATTGGACAAAAGTTTGGCCTTTTGGAGACGGGGGTGCGGGAGGCCGAGTCTCGCGACTGCTGAACTGACAACTTCACCCAGCTTGCTCTGTGTCAGGAGCACATAACTTTCACCATGAAAACCCCGGGGGACGCGGGTAAGTTACCCAGGCATTCATTATCAAGAGCTGCCACAACTTCTTTGACTCGTGAGCTTGTTGAGCCACAGTATCGAGTCAGGATTTAACAACACTCAAACCAGCTTAATCATTATTCAACGGGAAGCAATGTCAAAATTCACCTATGTAGTTTCATGACAACTCACTTTTACTTTTAGAAAAGCTGACAGTGTTTTTTTTCCCAGGATTTATTATTCTGAGTGATTTACCACTCGGATATTTGGTTTCCATGTGTACATTATCAGGTGAATCTAATATGTTTTAATTCATGAACTTGAATGGCCGTTTTCAAATCTTAAAACTTAACAAACAATGCGGTTAACTGTTCATTCATTTATAGACTCAAGTGTTGCGGTATAGTCTAGACATGTAGTCCAGCTCAGCGCGTCCGTTCTGGGACTTCTAATGGTAACACGTTCTCAAGTTGAAGGTTTTACTTTAAATAGTTACATTCAAACCTGACCGCTTCATTTCAGTTTCTCACAGTCCTGTCAGCGCACTCCGCACTGAACCTGTTGAATGGCTACAACTTTACAACAGCAGCTTGAGTCGTTCCTGGAAATATGCCGAAATCGACGCCGTGGATTCCCCGCTAAATGTTAAATACCTTATTTCCCCAAAAATATTCCTCCTCGCTCGCACACTGCGCGTGCCAGCTGTGCAGCTCAAGCGCGAGCTTTGAACCAGTTGCATGGCACATTCAAAATGGAAGCCCTGCTTTCACAACGGAGTGTTTCATTAACATTTTCTTCACTTTGTTTATAAATGGACCACTTTACAGTCGGTCCAGTTTCTAGGGTTTTTAAATATAGACCTTTAAGCTTGTAAAGTGCACTGAAGCCTAATAACACAGAGCTGTGCACTAATTTGCCGTTAGGTGAAACGATCGCCTACTTTTATAATGAATGCTTTCCAGTATTTTGAATTCACTTTATTCACTGTTAGCATTCTTGCCGTAAGTATTCATTTCCAAACATGCATCTACATGTTTAGTATGCACTTGGTAAGTTGCTACTGTCCCGCCAACTACTGGAAGTTCCAGTAGCCCTGTTCACGAGGCCTATTGTGGTATGTTTGGGAATCCATGTTGAGACGCTCTCGCTTTCTCTCTCTCAGTCACGATTTGCTCAGCGGTCGTGCGCCGCCACCCGCACCGCTCGAAGTTTTATGGACTTTTAACTATTGCATCCCATCAGCACTGCGAGCGTGCTAGTCATTACCCAGTCTGCAGGCGCGCGACGCGTTGTAGCTTTGTCTCGCGCGGTTGACTGGGCTTTATGAAGTTCGTCCGTCTCTGCGTGAAGTCGTAGCACTTCATGGTCACTTTCACTTTTATAAACCCTGCCTTTCCCTCCCCTCACAAGTAAAGCTTATTGTTTTTATACGAACGCTATATTTTGGTAGTATGTATGTAGTGTGTTAAATTGCAAGTGCGTTTGTGTATAATTCTTTCTTTTTAAAGAATAACTGACATCCTGGCAAAGTGCTAATGATTATAGCTGAAATCCATTTAGTCTAGCGACTAAGCTTGCCTTTTCACTTTGTGAGTATGAAAGCATGGGTTAGCTAATATTATGGATAAATAATAATACTTTATATATATCCTGAAGACTGTGTGTTTGCATGCATGTGAGTTGGCTGTGAAAACTCCCGATATAGGGCAAGTCTTAAATATCTGAAATAAATGCATTACCTCATTAGTTCATTATATATGCTGTGATACTAGTATCAACACATTTGAAAACCACATGCCACTTTCAGCTGTGATTTGTTTAGACAACATTATTCAATCTTTTTTTCTAAATGGAGTGTATTTTTATCTAGGAAGTTGCGTAAAATTGAAATTTGATGTGGTTGACTTCTTGACCTGCTCTAAAATACTTACTTTCATCAGTAGCATTGGTTTTCCCTTTTTGCAAGATAAAAGTTTCGTATCACACATATCTCGTCTTAAATCGACAGAGGATGTCATTTTTATGTATGTTGACTTTGTGAAGCTGAACGTTAGGTGCAGAGACGGGATGAAATGTCGCTTTAAGTCAGCTGGCAAAAACTACTACAAGTACCTTGCGGTTTTATCAGTCTACGGCTGTGCAGGCCACATTCTGACCTCGATAGTTACGAGGTGAGCTCAGCTGCTGAGTATGCAAGGAGCGAGCAAGAGAGTCAGAAAAAATACAGTACTGAGTATAGGATGTGGTTTCCAAGTGCTTCACTCTATCACATTTTAGTATCTCTTCAGTCTGTGTTCTTACCTGCAAACACCCACAGCAGTATAAATACGTAGTGCATTTCGGTGAGAGAGCATTTTCTCTGAAAGCCTTGGTTTGTTATGAGAACAGGAGGTGACAACAGCGTTGGTAAGGTGTGCATCCTGATAAAAGTCATGTGTGTCTCGGTGAGTCCTCGTAAAACTGAAACTATCGACTTCATCAAAAAGCTCTCGCCACATGAATCACATTAGATAAGAGACAATGCTTTTATCAGTTCCTCACTCTCTGACTGCCACTTTGCATGAATTCAGAGAATGATGCGCACCTCTTCAGGCTTTCTTCTCTTTTCCGGGTGGTGTGTGTCTGCATAAATAGGCTTCAGCTGACCCTGACTGATCTTGTTTCCTCTGTAACATTCGAAAGTGTTTGTGGTTTAATTATGGTCTACCCATCAGGCCTCAGTTTGTATGTAGTACAGCAGTATCCTGAATGGCTAACCCTGTAATTTCTGCACTGTCTCGTGAGATGGTTGTTAGTGAAGAATCAATGGTTAAGATTGCAGCTTTAATTTGTAGTGTTGGCTTGTTATTTTTTATAGAGGTAGGTGTTGACCATCAGT
This sequence comes from Cyprinus carpio, assembly GCF_018340385.1. Taxonomy (NCBI): domain Eukaryota; kingdom Metazoa; phylum Chordata; class Actinopteri; order Cypriniformes; family Cyprinidae; genus Cyprinus; species Cyprinus carpio. The sequence goes on from NC_056587.1 coordinate 3,572,878, forward strand.
GTCAGAAATGTATTCAGTATTTGCCCCCACATGCATTTTTTTTTTAAATCATATTGTGTCAAATAGCCTAATTTTTCAAATTAAGTTTACTTTAATCAATCCATTAAAATTAATTATCAGTGGGAATAATTACACAAGCGGTTATTCGTTAAAATATATTCAGCACAGTTGCTAGTCTGATATTGCTTTTACACAACAGTTAAAGAAACAAGAAATTAATATAGAGTAACTTTCACTTTAGAGAATATAGACAGTTATCAAGTTTGTTTTGTCTAACGGAAGTGTTAGTGTTTTGGTGTTTTAAACAAATCGTTTGAGTGAATGATTCAATGACTCTCTCATAAATACAGTCCCTTGTTTAGCTCTTGAGTGAATCAGTGGTGTTGAATGAATCGCTTAAGTGAATAATTCAACGATTCCCTTATAAAGAATCCCGCTCAGCCAATCAAATTCAAATTGTTGTATAAATACATTTAAATAATAGCGACTATATCACATTTTAAAGTGCATTTTTGACCCAGTCCCAGATACTTTCGAACCCTGGCACAGTTGTCACGTGTTTCGTGTTGCTTATTCTATTTATTTGCTTTATTCTACATGTTTGCCTGTGTGTTTGTGAGTGTGTCGTTGTCATGCTTACTGTATGCTGGTTTCCATGTAGGTGTAATAGATTGTTAATTTGGAATAATTAGCAGCCTTTTATCACTCGTTCACATTGTCACACAGGAGACCGTGCGCTCTATTTTAGTCAGTGTTGTGCAGCCGCCTCAGTTGTTCAGGTCTCTCTGGAACCAGTTCAACATCAACAGGCACCTCTCTATGTTTACATGCTTATGTATCCTGTTCGGCAGCATGTGCGTGTTTGTGTGAGACAGCCAGCATGCGAATGTGTTTTGTATTTTCCGCACTGCCTAGTTTCCCATCAGTCCCATCAAAGGATTGCACCGTCTTGCTATTTCTGTGAACACAAATGGAAGGCCTGTAAATGTCACACACATAGGCAGGATTTTTCGTTGACATTGAATTGTGAGATCGTATTAAACACAGCAGCGATACAGTTTGTACTTACACCACTCACCTTGGGAGAACTTGTACCTTGATTTGGGAGCATTGGGAATAAATGTTTCACTGGAAGCGTACGGATGCTGTATTTCTAGGGATGAATAAGGTCCTCTGGGGTTGAATAGTATTTTGTTTGTTTTTACCCCTGGAGAACAATAATGGTGTGTCCACCGACAGGGGAGCACAGTGGTTTGTGTGTGTTTGCCATGTTATGGGGGCAGCGTAGAATACGAGCGAGCGCGTCCATGTGTTGGAGTCATTTATGGACTGACAGAAGCACAGAGGCCCCTGTGTATGATCGGGGGGAGGGGGGAAACGTGTGTGTATGACCCTGACCTCATGACCTTCCATAGCTGCACCCCTAACCCTGCATTCCAGTACACACCCCTACCCCCGCGGGTCACATGACATACAGCCAATGGCATGAGGGCCTGATGCCATCTCCTCAACCGCATATGACACTGTAGAAGAGCGTATGAACAACGTCAGCCTGGTTTCATTTCCTTATCTAATTTCCTAAATTCTTCTGTGTAATTCCCCATTTCTTTAGATCAGTAGTACTACAGATTTACAATATTTGATTAAGGTTCCGGTTTGCTTTAGTTAGTGAGGTCAGATGTGATCTCACTCTCACTTTCCTTCAATTCTGTTCTGTTCTTCCTCTTCAAGCATCAGGAGAATGTTAAACATTCAAAGCAAATGTGAGTTTTGTGCGTTTCACAAAGTTGTAGCCCACAAGAACTAGTTGATGATTGAAGTGTTGTGCGAAAAGAATGGTTTAACCGATGCTCTATAATGTGGTTTGATATTTGCATGTCTTTTACAATAGCATACCTCACATATCCAAAGAGCCTTCAGTAGGATGTTCATTAACATGACAAACCATTGAAGATGAACTTAGAGGCCTTCCATTCAAGCACAAAACAATCTCTGATTTTTCTACCTATAGACGTTTGCAGATTTTCAACCAGATTTGTATTGTTACAATGTCTGTAGTATATGTAAATTAAAAATGTGTACTCTAAGTCTTTCTCCACATTACCTGCACCCAGATATCCTAGTATCCAGCTAAAACACATCATCTAATGGACTTTTGCGGGCTCCAGGGTGTCATTTTTGTGAAAATGACAGTACTTTGGCATTTTGGTATCCCCAGTCACAGTCAGTGCATTGTGGGTTAAGTTTCGCCACATTTTGCAAAAAGGGAATACCACAGGCCATCTTGCCAGCTGTGAATCACTTTTTTAAGTGCCACAATACAGTAAAAAAATTATTTAAAAAAACACTTTGTTTAAAAATTGATTAAACAAATGAAAAAGTTTATCATTTTATTGAACTGATAAAAATGAACCTTGAAAATTTGTAGTTTTATGGTAGTTACAAAGTAAAATCTCTTACCGTCTAAAATCCTTATGCCATCTGTTTCTAATAGTTGTGCTTTTAACTATATGCCATATTGGATATCTAAGAAGGCGTGTTGTGCCAGCCAAACACTTGAGAGGGCATTAAAACATATGGCTTTATTGATATATTTAGTAAAACCCGGTTCACTAGCTTAAAAACAGAATATCTGGACTTGGATTAGTTGTCATGTCACTTTACCTTTTTATATATTTAATTTATCAGCTGAACTACTGCTTACTATAATTTGCTACTTTGACTGTACCTCTGGGATCAACATCGAAAAATGTTACCATAGACTGCATTGCACTGCACAATAACTAGGTAGAAAAGTATTATTCATTCACAAACTTTAAGGATAAAATATTTTAATTCATAATTATTCAGTTTTGTGTCTGATAATGTTAATATGTTTTTTTAATGAGATGCTAAAGGTTAAGTGACCTTTTCTGCTGATTTTAAACATCTCTTTCCAACCACTGTTTACACTTCATACTATAGCTTTCCATTACACTTTCAGAGAAACCTCCATTAGCCTTTTATTACACTTGCACATAATTGCACTGTGCAAAGAGAGTTCGGACATCTGTTTTCACTCGCTTCGAACGATGCAAAGGAGACGCAGTCCTATGGACTATATATATTGAGCCACGTTTATTGATTTTGAATAATGGACAAAGTGTTGATATTGATGGGCATGCCATTGACAACCGTTAATAGGGCAATCCTCTCATGGTTCAGCAAACACTCACTCTGTTAACGATGACACACATGCTCTCACTGGTTTGTTTTGCAGAAAAAACATGGACCTCCCACATTCCTGCTCAAAGCTTAAATCACTGCAGCCTGTGTGGCATTACTCATTCCAGGAAAAGCATTCTGCCAAACACACACACACACACACACACACACACACACACACACACACACACACACACACACACACACACACATCGAATCATATCCTTGGAAAAGCTCGCTTTTTAGGGCATTCTTGAACACGGATGCTTCAGACCTTTGCACAGATAGCGTTCCACAGATATGGTTCAAACACAAACGTTTAATTTTTGGGTCATGTCAGTGTCTTAACATGACTTAAAATCTTTTTCTCAGTGCGATTAAAGCTTTAATGTTTGTGGCCGTTTTTCTCTCTGTCAGGCTGTACTTGGTTGTTTTCCCGACACTTTTCGTGCTGATCCAGTTGCTCATTAGAGCTCAGCTGCTGTTAGATTGTGTGCTCTGGGTCCAGACTGTCATCAGGAGCTTCTGTGCTTGAACCTGATGAAATGCAGCCTGCTCTGCTGTGGAAGAATGTTGCTGTGTGTGTGTGTGTGTGTGTGTGTGTGTGTGTTTGTGTAAATGTGTGTGTGTGTGTGTGTGTGTGTGTGTGTGTGTTGGGAGAGAGAAATGTAATACAGGTACTTTACAGAGGCTGCATTGTCATGAGCGTGACTCAGTGTAACACCTGGATTGTGTGCCTATGTGTGTGTTTTTCTGAGTGCAGCATCAAGCGACATTGAGACGTTAACTGATGTTAAGTGCTGGTCATAAGCACTTCAGATAAGGAACGTGTTTTGCTCACATTATGCCCTATATGTGAGGCCATTTCCTTTTTCTGTGCCCTCCACCTTTGTCTCACTACCCTCGAATCCCTTATTGGGTGAATGTTAAAGCCTGTTGGATGTGTTTTGATGTGAATTTTTTGTTGTGATGCTGCTACAAGGTGTATGTGGAGGTCAGGTTTTGCCTGTATTGTGTGCTCCAGATGTCCCATTAATGATGAATCTGAAATCTAAAGAATCTGAAATCTGATGGATTGTGAGAAGCAGCCACCAGTACCCACAAGAACATTACAAACATAAACTATGTATTAGTGAAAATGCAAAAATTTAGGTTTTTAGGTTTAGGATACAAAATTAAATAAAAAAACCAGGTTTAGTAACATAATTGGATATATATATAAAATTTAAAATAATAAATAACATTTTACATTTTGTATTTATAAATTATTAAAATATCCTTTCAATATTTAAATATTTAAAACTTGTTTTGTTTATTAAATGTTTAAATATTCTTTCATGTTTTTAATATTTTTAAATGTAATTATATATTAACTAATGAAAATATTAACTCAGTAGAAAGTCTTTACTGTGATAGAACTAATAAAAATAAAAAAGTAAAAATTATTTTAAAGTAAGCTAAATAGCGTACAGTATACAGTAATATACGCTTACTGATTTGTTTATTCTTGATGTGAGTTTTTAATGATTAAATGTAGTTTAATCATTAATATGAACACAAATAGGGTAAACATGGAAAACAAAATGATATATTGCATTAATATAACGTTAATTAAACTGAATTCTATATAAAATTATAGAACTGGCACGGAGGTAAAATTACAAATTAAAGTCACTGTGACTGTTGTTTATTTATAAAGGAAGCTGCAGGATAAAAGTTATTTCTGCGACAGCTCCAGCTCTCTGATGCATGGTATAATATGTCAGTTCACTCCTTTTCGCTTGCTGATAATATCACTTTATTATAGTGGATCCCTATATACTGCATGGCAGTTGACTCAACTGCTATGCACTATATAGGGATTAGAGAATCATTGAAGTGATTTCAGTGTCACAGCAGCAGAGTCGACAACGAGAGTCGATTCCTTTGTTGGAGTCAACTCTGACGGGCTTTTCAGAATCGAGGAATCAACTCTTTTGGAGTCAACTTCCCATCACTAGTTTATAGTTTCAGCAGTATTATAAAAAACAGTAGATGTCTGTGTTATGTCCTCATTTAACTGGGTAAACATGTCTGTGTGTGTGTATGAGTTTGTGATAATGCTATTCAAATAATAATGAAACTCAGCACGCACACACTTTTATTCATTATATACACAGTCTAAACCTGTGTGTGTAAGAGTGTGTGTTTGTGTGGTCAACTGCCGGGAATTCAAATGCTGTCTGGCGCCACTTTAACACCCCACCCCACCCCACCCCCTCTCCTCTGTACCCCGTTCCCTTTCCTTCTCTTCTGAAGAATGCAAGATCATGCTCTCTCTCTCTCTCTCTCTCTCTCTCTCTCTCTCTCTCTCTCTCTCTCTCTCTCTCTCTCTCTCTCTCTCTCTCTCTCTCTCGCTTTCCCTCTGTCCTTCTCTTCATGTGCTGAAACCTGTTCAAGAGCTTACTGGAGTTGTTCTGAACTTTGAACCAGTTTGTCACCGGTATTTACGGCACTCACTTTCTAATTCATCAGTTAGGGTGTGTGTGTTTAGTGAAGGGAAGGTGTGTGCATGTGTGTGTAACATATTGGATATCTGCATCTAATCATATAAAGGCCAGGATGGAAGACAGGTGGAAACTGTCGCAAAGAGAGGACGTCCTACTCTCACGTGCCGCCCGCTTGTTGTGTAGACACTTTGTTTGAGTTGTGATATTCTGTTACTCGTTCACGGAAGGCCGGCTTGATTTCAACCCAACACGCCTTCAGTATGATTATATTAAATAACAAAACTGTGCAGATAAGAAGTTGCCAGGTCTGAATGTGAGACAAGGTTCAATGGGATTTTAAAGGGTTAGTTCACGCAGCCCAGAGGCATTCTAGGTGTATATGACTTTCTTCTTCAAGACAAGTCCAATTGTAGTTATATTAAAAATTTTCTTTGCTCTTTCAAGCTCTGTCATTGCAGTAAGCGGGTGTTGCATTGCTTCAGTCCAAAAGACGTGAAATAAAAAGCGCCCTTCCATAAGAAAAGTGTCTCACATGGCTCCGGGGGGTGAACAAAGGCCTCCTGTAGTGAAACAATGCATTTTTGTAAGAAAAACACCCATATTCAAAACGTATTAATCACTTGAATCTAGCTTGCGTTCACTGTTGTAAACTAAGCAGTTCCGGGAGGATGACGTATGAGGTCAGCAGTGCGCATGCGCCAGTGAGTCTCGTGAAAACCAACGATTGTTTACAGGATCAAAAGAAGCAAAGTTTCCTTTAGCAAAGGAAAACCAGTCTCCTCTTGGCTTATATCAAAATCCTCCGACATTCTTCTTTACAAATCTTTGTTTTGAACTTCTAATTAGTGACTGTTGTTTTGTTTTGATCTCTCTGCTGCATTTCCGCATGTGTCACTTCTGAGCAGCGCATGCGCAAAGCTGACCTCATACGTAATTCCCCCGGAACTGCTTCCGTTTTACAACAGTGAGCGCAAGCTGAATTCAAGTGATTATTATGTTTTGAATATGGATATTTTTCTTACAAAAACGCATCGATTCGCTACAGGCCTTTGTTCACCCCCTGGAGCCGTAAGAGACACTTTTTACTTTGAGTTTGACACTTAGTACTTTGTGTATTTTGATATTGAAAAAAATGACACTCTTCAGATTTAAAGTGCCACTTTTATCACACAGCCCTGACACTTGAACATTCAGATGAGATGATATTGGTGCTTACCATCTACTCTATATGTGTGTGTGTGTGTGTGTGTTCAGATGAGTTTTGTATTTCATAGGGAGCTACTAAAGAATAGTGAATGTGTGTGTGTGTTGGTGTGACTGAAAACCTTTTAAACCATCGATTACACCTCCATCGCTCCACTCCTCTTACACACATACACACATACCTCTCTGTCACTAATCCATGCTGGAATACCCCAGTGGCATCTCATCTTCCACCACTCTCTCTGTCTTTACCCTTCATCCCTCTCTCGTTTTTAGGCCTGGTGTTGGTTGCACAAGCTTGTGAGTATTTGAGTAACTCTTCAGGCCCGGTGGACTTGCTGTGTCATCATCTCCAACTAAAGGTTGTAGCATTCAGAAAATCTCTGTACATAAATTCCAGTATCTCTGTTTCTGCACTGAATGATGTGACCCCTCGGTGTGTGTACGCAAGAAAACATTTCAAACACTTAACGCCTTTCTCCTCTCTTTTAACGTATATGCAAGGACGTGTAATGTCTAGTGTTGTTGAATAATGCATATTCGACTGGTCTGAGAGCTGCTGTATTTAGGCGACTTTCAGCATCAAATGTTAATGGCATGTTTGCCCGTCACATGCGTGTCTTCGCTAGAAAGTCAGGTGTCCATTAGCTCTGTTAGTCTGTTCATTCATTGTTATATTCTCTTGGTTTCTGTGGCCATGTTTTAAAAACATCCCATCCTCTTTTTGCGTTCACATGCTTATTTCTGTGGCTATGGGTGATGTTGATATTCTGGGCTGTAGATGACATCAGCTATAAGCTGTTTGTGTGTTTGATCTCTGGCCAAAGTGCTTGCCTCATAATTGTTTTAACTACCATATTTAGCCTTAGATATGGTTTGGATGATTATGCGATGCTCATATGCGCATGTGGGCCAGATTTTAAGGGACATGCTCAATTATTTTCTCTAAAGCGGCGTAAGGCAGCTCAGCTCAGGGCTTGCCTGCATAACAGTGTGAGATTGTTGTTTTAGGGGATTAGGGTTTGTAACGGATCGGGACAGACTGAGGCCCTTGGTACAACAGTCACAGGGAGGCTTTTAGCTTTAGCTTTCAGTCTGTCATAGGAAAGGCTGCTCTGCCTCACTCTTTCTCAGCTGAGCACTTTGTAGCTTAAAAAGGTTTGTACAATAAAGTTTTGTTATAATAGTTTCTTCTGCATAAGTTTAATATGCAGAGATAATTATTAATAAGCCAGGAGTCAGGTTCCACGTAGCAGTAGAAGTAAAAGTTTGGGACAGAACTGTTTGTGAAAAGACCTTAAGATGCACACATCTCAATCATAATTTAATAAAAAGTCTTAGTCTTTTTAATAATAATAATAATTGTTATTATGAATATTATACAAACATAAAGAATTATTAATTTCATAAATATCAAAATATAAATATTAAGAAAAAAAAGGGGTGGGTTGCACCACATGACATTTTACACTCTGAACTAACTTTACCTTTTTCATAAAAAAAAAAATGATCTGATATTTTAAGAATTATTGAACTTGACACACAGTCATAAGGGTCTGCAAAGGTCTTCCTGATATCACATTCTTAATGTTGGTTGCACCACATGGCTTCAATTTGATGAAGTTTTTCAAATATTATCAAAAAATTTTATCAAAACTGCTTCACTGCTTTTCTAAGAAAAAAGAATAAAAGATTATGCCAAACTATGAATTGCATTTAAATTTTAATAAATCTGAAAAAAAATCTGTACAAAATAGATAATAGAAAAAAACTAGTCATATTTCACTATATTGCTGCTTTACTGTATTTTGGATCAAATAAATGCCTTGGTGAGCATAAGAGACTTTTTTACAAAAACATTAAAAAAATACTTACCTACCCCAAACAATTAAACAGTAGTCTATAACAATGTCAACAATATGTTAACAGAAATTGTACATATTGTGTAAACTGTGCACACAAATTGTAACTGAAATTTAAACATTTGAGAGAGAAAATATTTTAGTGTTGTAGAAAATACACACATCACCTTTAAACGTACAACAGGTCTCCACCTTTGGCATTTTAGATAAGACCTGATAAGTACTTTATTGATCACTTGTAGGAAACTTTGAAAGAAGGAAGTCTCTGCTCTGGGGGAATTAAATATACACTCTAAACTAATGAGGAGGATCTGAAAATGTTGTATGCCACAATTATTTCACACAGACAACCTGAAACCAGCTTGACTGAGCGTCCATTTTGTGCTGATGTGTGGTGAGAGTTATTAGGTTTTCCCTGGCCTGCTGCTCAGAGACTGTTATTTCCGTGTTATCTCGGGGGTTCAGTTTGCAGCCTTGTGTTTGTGTTGCTGTGTGTGTGCAACAATTCATAGAAGGATTATAGAGCCCTTTGTAGCACTTAGTTGAAGATGTCTGCTGTGTTTTAAGCATCTGTATGTGTGTATTGAGAGTTTGTGTGTGTGTGTGTGTGTGTGTGTGTGTGTGTGTGTGTGTGTGTGTGTGTGTGTGTGTGTGTGTTTGGATGACTCAGCAAGGTGTGTGTTCTGAGAAACCTGCACTTCTATTGTCTCTGGCGCTGGTACTGTAACTCAATGGCAGGTGCCTGTGTGTGTGTGTGTGTGAAACTACATGGATGAAGCACTGTTAAGATAGATGTGTTTTTGGATGGGATTCTCTTGGGTGGAGTACAGTCCTACTATTTTCCATCCCATATTGTGTGTGTGTGTGTTTGTGGGTGAGTGGGTGTCTGACTGGCATGTGTGTTCAAATACTTTTACATCTTCATACACCCATTGTGTAATATGTATTGTGTATTCATTCATTTATATTGTGACAATAAACTGATTTTATTAATCCGGTCTCTGTCTTGAAGTAGTGATAACCTGGTCAGTAGGTTAGCACTGACTTAGTTTATTTGATAATAATGAGACACCCATATGTATTTCCAGTAAACTTTGTTTGCTTGAGTTGAATTTAGCTAAAGTTGCATTAAAGGGATACTCCACCCCAAAATGAAAATTTTGTCATTAATTACTTACCCCATGTCGTTCCAAACCCGTAAAAGCTCTGTTCGTCTTCAGAACCCAATTTAAGATATTTTGGATGAAAACCTGGAGGCCTGTGACTGTCCCATAGACTGCCAAGTAAATAACAGTGTCAAGGTTCAGAAAAGTATCACTGTATGCTCTTCTGTATCAGCCGCGCCACAAGGATGCGCTGTTTTCTTTCAAATACAGGCTAAATACACATAGAAACAGCGCATCCTTGTGGAGCGGATGACACAGAAGCGCATACGCAGCATATGATGATATGGAGAGACACAGTGGAGACTGCTGACAAAGGAATTGTTGAATAAAGTCATTATTTTTGTTTTCTTCGTTTACAAAAAGTTGTTCCCGTTGATTCATAACGTTACTGTTGAACCTCCCAAATATCTTAAATTGTGTTCCGAAGGCGAACAAAGCTTTTACTTGGAGTATCCCTTTAATGTAGTCTCTAGGGGTGCACGATAAATATCGGCCGATAATTAATGCGCATCTCATCAGTAAAGCCAGTTCTCTAATCAGTGGTAAATTCCATCAGATGCGTGATTTCGCATAGAGCAGCTGTTACTACACCGAGCCATTGTTAACTGACAAGCTGCGCAAATCCAGGTTCATCATCGGCCGATATTTATCGTGCACCCCTAGTGGTCTCTGATGCTGTTACTATAGGACTATACTATAGTTACAATGTTTTGATTCTTTACATCACAGTAGCTGATGCTTGTTGCTGTGGTAAGACGCAGTGTGTGTTCGAGAGGAGTGAGGGTGGTTACATCATCAGTGTCTTGCATAATGCATCGGCCTTTACTTGCTCTCGCTGAGGAGGGTTATCTTTCCCCTAAGGCAGAGAGACAGAGTGAGAGACAGGGGGACTGGGACAGAGATAGAGACAGAAACCGAGTGAGAAATGGGGGACTGGAGACTTTTTGTTTGTTTGTTTTGATGTTTCGTTTTTAGTTTTGTTTATTGGCTTTTTTTGTTTTGATTTGTTTTTGTTTCATTTTCATTTTTTTATTTGTTCGATTAGTTTTTTGTTTCATTTCTTGTTTTTTGTTGTTTTGTTTTATTATTTTAATTTGATTTGTTTAAATTTATTTTATGTATATTATTTTATATATGTATTTTAATTTTCTGTATACATTTAGTTGCATGATGATCATGATTATGATTAAGATGATGATGATTATTACTATTATTATTTTGTGTCACTGCTTTTGTTGTGTGTATTTATGCAATATCATGTATAACAATCACACCAACAAAGTACTTTAAAATTAAGAGACGGGGGACTGTGGTGGCGAAAGAGAGATGTGGGACAGTGAGAGACAGGGGGACTGGGAGAGACAGACAGAGAGCGAGAGAACGGGACTGAAGGCAGGTGATGGAGAGAGTGACACAGAGGTAGGTGATTGGAGATCGAGACACTGGGGGAGAGAGACCGATAGTGATTGTGAACGAAAGACAAACAACAGGATGAGAGGAAGATGGATGGCTGTGGTGAGATCTGGACCCAAAACACTCTGCCCTGATAATTCAATCATTCCTGCCATTAATGAGATTTCTGCCTGCTGTGTGCATGTGTGTATCTCCATCCATAGACAACAATGATCCACACACACAGCTGAAGATAAACACTGAATATCAAGACAGGCTGAAGAGACACTGCACTAATACAGTGTGATCAGACACATACACACACATACACGGCGGCGGCTGTAATCCAGGTCTCCTGTGGTGTGAGTGAGGTGAGTGTTATGTAATGACGAGCAGCAGGACTTTAATCAGCTTGAGCAGATCCATTTAAGCATCTCTTAGATATGGAGCACAGCCGTCCTGCTGCTCACCACCACACCACCATCACATAGAGACACGTCTGCCTGGGTGTGTGTGTGTGTGTGTGTGTGTGTGTGTGTGTGTATGATGGTGACAGGCGGCATCTCTGCATGTCTCCCAGCCCTGTACATGTTTACCATTGGACACACACACACACACACACACACACACACACACACACACACACACACACACACACACACACACACACACACACACACACACACACACACACACACACGCTGTGTCCTGTCCTCTGTCCCCTCTCTCCCACAAACACACACAGGGTCCAAAATGAACGCTCGGAATTGCCAAATGTGAGTAAAAATTGGCTTTGGTGAGTAAATAAAGTTATTTGCCAGTTATAAGGAACTACCAGAAATGCAAGTGATGTGAAAAGATTCAAATGAAAGACTATATTATATATGTATGTGTATGCGTATATTTTATATAGATTATAAAATTCTATAGATTATATATGTTGTATGTACTAAGTATATATGTAATAAACATAATCCTACTTGGCTAGTAATAATTGTAATTGGCCAGTAAACTTTCTCAGTTCACCCGCTATTAACAGATGAAACAACAACAAGGATATTTTGGACCCTGGGCAAACACATACTCACACTTCCATACCTCTTATACAAGTTTCTCTCCAACTCCAAGTGTTACAACTGTGTTACTTGGATAGAAACACTCGTATCCCTCTCTCACCCTTTTTCTCTCTCAGATTGTTCGCAGATGTGTGGCGTTCTTTTTCCCCCCACTATCTAAAATTAGAGAGGTAGAAGAATAGCAGGAAGAGAGGGAGAGCAGGACTGATGGAGGTGAAGGAAGGAGGGGTGAGGAATGGGGTGATGGAGATAAAGAAGAGGGAGTATTTTTGGCCGGTTACACGTCACACAGACGCAAGTCAGACTGCCGTACACAAACAAAGATAAGGAAGGTGATAAAAGCGCTGTGCTCTGATGGGAGGGGGTCGCTGTTTGTGTGTACACTCGTACAGAGGTGTTGACAATGTCACTGTTAACCATTTCAACGACCACTTTAACAGCACACGATGTGTGATTATTACAACTGAATGATGTTTTTGCTGTTAGCCATTTTAAGTGTGATTTCTATTAATAGCTATTTTAAGTGTGATTTCGTATGTCCGTAATAAACTGTGAAGTTCAGTTCTGGTTTTCATCCAAAATATCTTAAATTGTGTTCCGAAGACGAACAGAGTTTATGGGTTTGGAATGACATGGGGTAAGTGATTAATGACAAAAATGTCATTTTGGGGTGGAGTATTCCTTTAAGTTCACCCTGTCCTTTTTATTAATGCATTATTATTGATCTTATTAGGAATGATGAAATTCTCATGAAATTACAGATTTTTCTCTGGAGTCAGATGTTGTACTTTATCATTTAGCCCATTTAAACCCTGCCCCTTCCTTAAAGTTGATTGCAGGCTCCCAATAATCACCCTACATTTTTCACCCAATGATCTGCTGTACTCCACAGTTTTTTTTTCTAGTGTTTAACTGACTTTATTACCTCTGCTTTATATATCTAATTTCTATTACATTTCCTCTCCTTCCTTCACACAAGCAAAGAGGAAGTTTGTGGTAGAACCTCACCATTTAGATCAGGTGTGCTAATAAAGTGTGTGAGTGTGTGTGTGTGCTCTGTCAGTATTACAGTTGCTTAAGAATGCATAAAATTGTTCATCTGGTTAAATTTAGGCCGATTGAAGAGAGCAGGGTTTCCCTTTGACCCACCTACTACACTTAAAAAAAAGAACTTGATTTTATACCAAAAGTGAAAACCAAAAGAGAGAGTGTTCAAACATAGTTAATCATGTCCAACAAGTGAGAACATTTTAAGTGGTATTCACTCACAAATCAAAAAACCATACTTTGAGAACACTTGAAGTCACAAATCAGCCAAATTAAATGTAATCTATTAATGTGGACTTGTTTTTGGAGATTATAGGTTTAGATTGAGAGTAAATATAGCTGAAAACCATTGCGTATAAGAGTTTCTCAGTAATATTGTGTTTGTAGACTCTAAAAAAAGTCAGCTCACTTCCCAGCAAGCTAGAAGTGCTGGAGTGCACGAGAAAACTAACAAATACCTGTTGCTGGCTTTCTCTCTGTTTTTTTTTCCTTCTCTTCTTCTGGGCCTTGCTTCTTTCTCTTGTCCTCTGTTCTTGCTCCTACCTTTTCTATTTGAGACTCACGCTCTGGTGAAAGGATTAATTGTCGTTTATGTTTTATTTCTTGTTCTCTTCATTTCTAGGGGTTTATTTTTAGGCCTGAAGTGTCTGGTTGCTAGGAGACGGTGTCCAAGAGAGAGAGGGAGGGAGAGGATGGAGAAAGCAAGGGAATGGAGGATAGAGATTGTTTGCGTTTGTGAAGGCTGAATTACAAACACGCTCACGCACTGAGTCAGCGCTGACGCATGCTCGCACAAACACCGACACAAACTGTGCCTGTTGCTTGTTTTTCTTTATTATCTTTATCACTCCGTACTGCGAAATGTTAATGTGTCAGTTGGCGTGGCTCTCGTTGAAAGTTTGCGACTCCCATCAGATCTGATGCAAATGAGAGGAAAGTGACAAATGTTATAGTACAGATGCTCTGAGTCAAAATCTGTCCCTCACACACACACACACACATGAATGCACGCACATATACAGGAAGCAGAGATGTTGTTGTGGTGCAGAACAGTTGCTAACTTCCTGTACCGCAATGGTGACACATTCCAGGAAACACCCTGTCACACATACATAGACGCACACATTCACGCGTACGCAAGCACACTTTACTGTAACTCTCTAGTGCTTTTACCTCTACTGCTCCTGCCGTACAGGCGCTCAACCACAGCACTAAAATACTCAGTAACATAGGGGTGATATAACCTGCCAGTTTCATGACCTATCAATGACATGTCAGACAGTTGCATCACTTGGTTCATATATCTTACCTTGACACAATTCAGGTAAATCAGAAGTAACCTTGAGAAAGGGGGTCACCATGGGAGAGTACTGGGCCCTCTAACAGTCTTACACAAACACTCACACGCTTTGATCAGTAAGTGTTAAGGTGGGAGGGCTGAACTCTCATTTTCTCACCTACCTGTCGGAACATTAACACTAACTAGAGAGAGGCTGTGTATGTGTGTGACTATACTTGTGAGGGTCAAATTTTGTCCTAGCAAATGTAGTGAAACATGCTGAGAACTGGCTATTTGAAAGATTCACAAATCATCAGTCTGTGAAAAAGAGAGAGTGGGAAATAGAATGAAGTGTTTGACTGCAGTAGTGTGAGAAGTTTGAGATGGTAATTTGAATGAGAGGGAGACTGATAGGGGACGAGTGGCTCTTGTCTAGGAATTGAGTGAATAAGTGATATTCACAGAGAGAGATGGAAAGGAGAGATAGAAGGGTAATGAGCGGAGGATGAGAAGACAAATATACTCTGAGCTCTGGGACACGGGATGCCCCACCTCTTCTCTGTGTACAAATAGTTTACAAATACTCAGCACTCACAATGTGTAAAGAGATCTGTCATCTTTTGCCCACCTTCATGTTGTTCCAAATCCATATTACTTTATTTATTCAGTGGAGAAAAGGGATATTTCGAAGAATATGTGACCTTGCGAAAAGGGGTTCAGCAGGGGCCGATACTAGGTCCACTAACAATTGTACACAAGTACGCTCTGAGGTGGAATAATGATATTTATTTGACTTTGTCTTTTTCTTTTGAGTTTGGTTGTACCTGATCGCAATATGTTTTCATTTTACGGAAAAGAGTGGTTTGGAGATTCTTTCACAAGTTTTTGTTTGTGTTCAGTGAGAGAAAGTAGGTCATACAGGTTTGGAATGACATAAGGATGAGTAAATGATGACAGACTTTTTATTTTTGGGTCAACTATCATTTACTACAGTGTGTTTTTGTTATGGGCTTTCTGAGGAAGTAATTGTTTTCTTCACAAACACTAAGTGCATGTCTTTTTGTGTCAGGAATTTAAAAAGAGAAATTATGCAAACTTTCAATCCATACCTCTCCACCCTTCTCTCTCTCTCTCTCTCTCTCTCTCTCTCTCTCTCTCTCTCTCTCTCTCTGTTCCTGGAAAGAGCTATAACTGGTTGGAGAAGTACTGGAGTGTGAAAGAAGAAAGTTACAGAGGGAAAGTTGAAGTGTGAAATCCCTTAACTTTGCGTTTCATTCTTTCATTTGCTCCTTCTCTCTCTGTCATCCCCCTCCCTCTCTCTATATATATATCTAAAACAATAACTCCAATGTGTTTGTGTCTATTTTTGGAGCTTCAAGGCCATGACTAACCCCCTGGTTTTATTTCTAATTTCTTCAAGGCACATCATGAAACAGCTCTTGTGCATGTGTGTGTGTGTTTACAGTAGACAGTTAAATGTTACTCTCTTCATATGCAGGTTCACACTCATTCATCTGTTGTAATGCTCGCGCTCTCTCTTTTTGTCTGTATAATTAATCTTAAACAGCAGTGGTTTCACTCTGCTCACTGAGAAACTCCGATTTCTTTTTTATCTTGCATTTTCTTACATTTATGACGTTAGTTCATTATGTATTGTAGCCAGTAAAACATATTTTCTACCAACAGGTGGCCAGTGCCGGTGTTGGAGTTTTTGTCACAGTATAAAGCTTATTTTTAACAAGATGCATGATAATTTCATTCTGAACGTAACTGTATCTTACTGAAAACTGTATTTTATCATGGATTGTTTTGTGATCCTGTTACTATGTAATGCAAAAGAATACAGGAGTTAAAAATCTATATTTACAGCAAAATCGGAAGCTGACGTGAGAACTGGAGCACAGCTCATTTCACATGCGAAGTGGGCGTTTCAATTATTACAATCAAAGCGAAACTAAAATATTTCTCTTTGCGGCACAATAAACTTTTGTAACTTTATAAGCAGAACTATTAATAAATAATATTTGAACAATGTATGATATTAAGCCTTGTAAATATTTTGTAACACCAAAGCAGCCTGTAATGGCATAAAATGACTAAATTAAATTACGTTGAATTTCAAAACAGTGTTAAGAATCATATGCTGATGTTTGTGAGCAGTGACACGGTTTTGAGAAAAGTTTAATTGGAAAAGGACATAAGACACAGTGTGTTGTCAAAATGCGTGTGTGAGTGCTCAGAGAGATCGGTCTCAGCATGCTTATCCTCACACACTTACAAATTCACTTTGTGGCCTCAAGACACACTTTGAATGCCAACTTTGTGCTATATTCAGCCCTCGCACTCACCTGTTAGTGTTAAACCACTGATGATCTGTCTCCTTTCTCTTCTCTAGTTATTTTCTATCAGTTTACACACACACACACACACACACACACATACATACACACACACACACACATACATACACATACTTGCTCACAGTCTCAGCGGAGGTGTGAAAATGACCAGGGAACAGTCACAGGTCCAATGTATGTTACATAAAGATGTAGTGGCACTAAAATTACAGGAAATTAAATTGTATCCATACTGCTTAGGCCTGTTGGAAACAGAAGAAAGGGCTTCAGTACTTCTGGAGAGCGACGTAGAATTATATCGTTCTGAATCGTAATGAATTTGATTTATCTATGCATCCTCTTTTACCAAACTCTCTTTGTTGGCAGAAAAGAGGACACCAGCAAAGTTTTTCCAGCCAAAAACTGAATCCCTCCTCTGTGCTGCCTGACAGAATACTACCGTCCATTCAAAACTTTGGAGTCAGAAACATTTCTTATTATTATAAAATTTGAAAACTGTTTTGCTGCTTAATGTTTTGTGGAATTTATTTATTTATGCATTTATTTTCAGGATTCTTGATTTGTAGCGGGTTCAAAAGGACAGCATTACACTGATCAAAAGTGACAGTAAAAACATTTATAACAATACAAAAGATTTCAGTTGAATGTGCCCTTACTAAGTTTTAATGTCTTTCAAAAAATAAAAATGTTACCCCCAAGCTTTTAAAGTGTATAAAATAAAATATAAAATAGATTGATAGTGTGAATATTGCTTTTATAAAACAACCAAACTGTTAAATAACTCAAAATTTGGGTAGTCAGTGTTAATGAAAATAGTTCCACCAGCCAAAACATCAAATTTAGAGAGTCACTAAGAAATAAACAGTTAAAGCCAGTCGACACACTAGAAATCAAAAAGGGTTAAATTGCAGTTTGAAATAAAATGAAATATTAATTAAAATAACATATAATGAGCACTAAATACCATTTAAAACATCCACCAAAATCTCAGTAAATATTAAGGCTACATTCATGTAGAGAAAATGAATGAAATAGTGATAGAAAGATCAGAGCTTTTTTGGGATCTGATGCTGTGAAGTTCAGATTTAAATTTGGCTGTGACAGATACATGTCTGCCCTCCTCCAGTATCGGCTGCATTTGACCCGTTTCAGACATTTTAGGAAAATGTGGAATGAGGTCTGTGTGAAAGGGTCTCTGTGGGTCGCCCTGTCTTTCTTTCAGTATGAACATGCCACTGTGTAGAGCAGAGCAGTAGTTTCCTCGGATGCTCTGAATTCTTTAAATACTTCCTATGAAAGTCTAAAGTGCAGGAGTGCCTGCGAGATTTACATTCTTGAGTGCAATCGATGCCTCTGAGAGAGAGAGAGAGAGAGAGAGAGAGAGAGAGAGGGAGGGAGGGAATTTGACCTGAGTGACAACAGACTACTAGAAGAGCTATGATCTCATCCCTCTCTCTCTCTCACCCCATCCCCCTTTCCCTCTCTCTATTGTTTCCCTCTCTCCCACTCCCTCCTCAGGCCCCCTCTTTTCTTTTCCCTCTTGTTCTCTCATCTCTTTTCTCTTCTGTTTCTTGTCTTGTCTCTCCTCTCCTTGTCATCTCGCTCAGTTTTCCACGTTCTTCTTTCTAAGTTTTCTTCCCTCTTTTTAACTCTCACACACTTGGGCATCCCAGGACAGAGAGAATATCTCCCAACAACACACACTAAGGCAGTCAAGTTGTTGCATTATTGATGCAGTGTGTGTGTTTGTGGGTCTGTCTTCTCTCTTCTGTAATGGGGATCTAGTGTCTCCCCCTGGGGGGAGTGGGGCAAAGAGAGGGAGAGAAGGTGTATGGGGGGGACGAAGGTCACAAAGGTTAAGTAGGGTGGGGGGATGAGGTCATACACTCTCACACAACACAGCATGCTATTAAGACACTCGCACAACTCTTTAGGACACACAACTCATCACCCACGTGGACTTCACATTGATTCACTTTCAAAAACAAGAAATTGTCAGTTATGTACAGTTTCCATGGTTTGTTTTATTTTTAGATTAGGGCTTGATTTTAGACAGCTGTTAATATTTTTAGAGTCCTATGAAATCCGGTTTAATTTCCCCAAAATTTCTGCATTGTGTAAATCATAGGATCATAGTTGGAATCTTTCATTTGAGTTTCCAAAATTCAAAATTCAAAAAAAAAAAAAAATAAATAATTCAAATATGTGGAGGGAGAACATCATGAGTATATATATATATAATTGTTTTTTTTTTGCATTTTGAATTTTGGAAATTCTAGAACACACATTTTTAAATTCACCTTTTAATTGCCAAATACATATACATATATATATGGCAATTAAAAGGCGAATTTAAAAATGTGTGTTCTAATCCACCAATAGAATTAGAATAAAGAGGAATAATAACCTAGTATAAGGGGCTTTTGTCTGGGAAAATAAAATGTTACATCAGAATGACCTTAAGCGTCACCGTTGTCACAGTGCAGGTTTAATTTTCTATGGATGTGCACAATGAAGAAATTTGTGAAGACTTTGTTTCCTTTAAATCCGGAGTTGGATATAAAACTACAGATGTGTCATCTATTCCATACTTGCAGGCCGATAAAAAAAAAAAAAATAAAAAAAAAAAAAAAAAAAAAAAAATATATATATATATTTATAAATATTTATATATAAATATATATAATATTTTTTTCAGCAAGGATGCACTGAATTGATACATGACAATAATGATATTTATAAATATTTCCTTAAAAAAAATACTTTTCTTCAAACCTTCTCTTCATCAAAGAACAAACTTTCACACTTTTTACAATTCATTAAGCATCCTTTTCAACTAATAATAATACAGAATGTTTCTTGAGCACCAGAGCAGCATAATGAAATGATTTATGAAGGATCATGTGACACCAGGCTGAAGAAATGGCTGCTGAAAATTCAGCTTTGCCATTACAAAAAATAAAAAAATAAAATAAAGGATATTAAAACAGAAAACAGTTATTTTGAATTGTATTAAAAATGTCACAATATTATTTTATATCAAATAAATATTAAAGGGGTCCTATTATGCTCTTTTACAAGGTCTTAATTTTGTTTTGGGGGTGTACTAGAACAGGCTCTCATACTAGGTTGTTCGAAAAACATATATTTTTCTTGTATTTTACATTATTATAACACCTCTCTCCCCATGAACAGCTGGAATAGTTCCTGCATCAATTGAAGGACCACCTTCTGAAATACGAAATGCCCTGTGATTGGTTAGCTGCGCCAGTCTGTGTTGTGATTGGCAGCACTCGGCGCCTGGTCGGGAAATGTCATGCCCCTTATCATAGCCGCCTGCTGTGAGCTTCAGTGTAAATATTGCGTCAAAATCAAATAAATTCGAGCACGATTTAAACCCGATGTAACCACTCTAAGCTCGTCTGCCTTGGAAACACTAACGCGTCTCTGACATAGTGATAACACTCGTTGTCTTCTCTAGTGCAGCTCAACCAGGTCTCGTCCCATTCGTCGATCTTTGTGATATCACAAATCCCGGAAAATATTCGTTGTAGTCCAAACGAGTCGTTCATTGTAGTTTTTGAAAAGTGATTTCTGTTAAATAAAATATCTCCTTTTAAATTGGACTTTGAGCTTTGTAACTTTGCAGATATTTTTATGCTCAAACAGCAACATTACAGACTAACTAAAGTTGAAAAAGTGAAAAAGCGTAATAAGATCCCTTTAAAATGTCAGCCTTGATGAACATAAAAGACTGCTTTCAAAAACATTTTAAAAAATCACACAGACCCTTACTTTTGAACGTCAGTGTATGTACTTTTTTATATGCATAGGTGTGTATTTCTGAGAAATGCAGAGGTGTCATCTGATACGATGTGGGTGTGAAACATGGGTCATAACAGAGCATCGATGCTGGAACACTCTGCAATTGTCTGTAATATGATTAATAACACACATACACACACATAGTGCCTGAAGAGGTTTCATCTCAAAAAACAAGCTCACTGCTGTTCATCCTGAGACAAACAGAGATTGATCGACTGGCACAGCATTAATTCAGATCACTCCTAAATCAGGGTGCTGAATGAGTTTTGGTGAATTGTATGTGTGATTGTAGACTTGAATGTGAATCAACATTGATATTTGTATGTGTGTTACGATAGAGCAGTAACTGTATCTGTGCCTGCAGGTGCGTGTGTGTGTGCATGTGTGTGTGTGTGAGTGTGTGACTCATAGTGTCTCCTCTTCATTGTTTATCAGGGAGTTTGACAGACATATTGAATTTAGCTCAAACTTCTTAGTAAGGATCCTTTTCGTGTGTGTGTGTGTGCGTGTGTGTGTGTGTGTGTGTGTGTGTGTGTGTGTGTGTGTGTATGTATGTGAAAGAGAACGAGAGAGAGAGAATGTGAGCTGTGAAACCAGATCCTTGTCTGCAGTTCCTGAAGTCAGACATCGCTCTCTGGTGCATGGTACATTTGACCTCTTAAAGGAGCAATCAGATGTGCCCTCTAAGAGTATGTGTGTGTGTGTGTGTGTGTGTGTGTGTGATGTTTGAGAGCAAGTAGAGGTTATAGGATGTGCTATGTTCTGTAAATGTACTTCTGTTTATTTGCTGAAGGTAAAAAGATGATAAACGCCTTTCTAGTCTGTGTATAAAACACAGTGACATTGACACTGCCTCTCAAAATGTACAGAAAAGGTTCTGTTTTTTTACTGGGTTCCTGTCTTGTAGAAAGAAAAAAAATGTTGTTCAGGTTGTTAGCAGCTAGAAACAGGAAAAACAACCACTTGAGTGTGTATTTTAGATTTGTTGAGTCATCAGGAGGAAGTGATTTGTCTGATTCTACGAATCAGTAAATTGTCGGAAGTTGTTGAGAAGTGTTTGGATGATTTATAATAAAAGCAAAACTGATTCAAATGCCTTAAAGTTATAAATGAGAATGGTTTGCAGAGCAGACACATTTTATTCTGCAGGAATGAATTGAACAATGAAGTGAAGGTTTAAATGCAGTTAAACTCAAGGTAACTCCTTTAGAGATCATTTAGACAGAATTAATAATGGTTAAATCACAAAAAATAATAGAAAATAAAAATAAAGCTGCATGGTAAAAACAATTACCCATGCAGGAGCAGTTGCTTTTGTTTGGGTGTGTGTGTGCACCTACTTAACCTTATTTTGGGGACAAATCTGTACACAGAAGTAAGCTAAATTTGACAACCTACTTCTGGAGATGTCTTCATTTGTAAAAAAAAAAAATTGTATAAAAATAAAGTAAATTTTTTTAGAATTCAAAATTCAGAAAGTTTCCTGTTAGTTTGTAAGTTAGGGTTAGGTTATATTTTTACAACTACCTCTATATAAAAACATTAGAAGTCTATTAAATGTTCTGATTTACATAGCTGTGTGTGTGTGTGTGTGTGTGTGTGTGTGTGTAAAGGGCCTCTGTGTGTGAAACTGAGTGTTAAGAGGATCAGCATTTGAGAAACCACTATGAGCCGTTACCCTATCCGACATTTACCAGCCTCAGCTTAACCTCACCCTGCCTAACCCCACTTCACCCGTCCTCACCCTCAGTGACTGGACACCCTCCATCCTCTCTGCAGCCCTTTCAAATCATTTCTTGTTTCAAAAAAAAACAAAAAAGGCCAATCGCATCTGGTTGTGTGTTAGATTGAGTGAGGTTGCTGGTGACAAATCAAACCTCAAGGAGATTTGGTGATAAGAGATGTGACGATATAGTGCTTTTTGAAGATTTACATTTATACATGTGGTGAAAGCTTTTTTTCTAAAGTGACTTGCATTGCATAACATTATGCATTTCATCAGTTATTTCTCTGGCAATCAATTTCAGTTTTTTGTAATTATATCCAATATGGCTTAAATTAACTGTGAACTGTGTTACCTGATGGCTAAATAATTTTTAATTTACATTTTTAACCTGACACAGACATGGGTATAGATTGGATTGACCTAATATCATCTTCCAATATTGATAAATGCCAATTTCCAGGAACCTCCAACCTTGTAATTTAAAAAATAAAGTAATAATTATAATTAATGAATGAATATAGTTATTAGGTATATATATTGGTCAACATTTGAAACTTTATTGTGTTTGCCAATTTCTCCTGTTTTTAAGTTAATTTTTAAAAATGCTAATTGTTTAATAACACTGTAATCTTTAGGAAATCTCAAAATAAATATATCCATTTTTTGTGCTCATACTATAATGTTGTGATGCTATAATTTACATTTTTAATTTATTTAGACAAAGTTGTATAGAATTTTTATGTTAGCCAATCCCAATTTTTGGGATTTTGGCTTAATTTTATATTTAGAGTTCAAACTGAAAAGTAGGCAAATAGAATTTCCCAGGTCAGACTTTGATATGGTATACATGCTATATACAGTATGATGCAGTGTACATGCCTTCTGAAGAGTGGATCACTGGCCTTGTTTGTCAGTGAATAAAAGTAGTCATCTTTCTTTGCATCTGGACATATCAACCAGAGTCTGATCTCTTCTTTGTCCTCTCTCCGTCTCTGCAGGGTTTCCGTTCCCAGACTGGGCCTATAAGCCCGAGTCCAGTCCTGGCTCCAGACAGATCCAGCTGTGGCACTTTATCCTAGAGCTGCTGAGGAAGGAGGAGTATCATGATGTGATTGCCTGGCAGGGAGATTATGGGGAGTTTGTGATCAAAGACCCTGATGAGGTGGCCAGGCTGTGGGGCGCCCGCAAGTGCAAACCTCAGATGAACTACGACAAACTCAGCAGAGCTCTCAGGTAAGTCCTTTTGTATTTGCCTTTATTTCTGTCAACAATAATGTCCTGAGCAAGCTGTTTAATCTGGAACCGTTTACAGTACACTTATTTCAGACACAATCCCCCTTAAGCAGCCTGCGGTTTAATGGTTACCTTTTGCTTGCCAGGCCAGACCTATAAGTTAAAGGCTCTTTTATGCTCTTTTAATTGATTTAATATTTGTTACGATTTGCCCCTGGTATTATTTTTTATGACTGGTTTGTCTTTTCCTCCTTATAATATTTTTGGACCAACCAAAATAAGCTGATCATTACAAAACATGGTCCATCTTCAAACACATCAAACCTTTTAACCATTTACTATTTTAAAAGTAAAATCCTGGAAAGTTTTAGTTTGACCAATGAAAGCTGAGGCCTATTTCTGCTCAGCCTAAATGTAGAGGAGGCAGCTAACGCTTCCGACTCTTGTGTTGCATTATGGGATTGACCCTTCCGCTGGAGAGTCTGAGTCTTGGAGTCTGATCTCTCAGTAATCCCAGTCCATTTACCTGTGCAGGAGCTGATCTCATTAGAATACAGACAGGTCAATGTATTCTGAACAGCCAACAGTTTTAGCCTTCACTCCAGTTTTTGACCTGATCTGCATTTGCTCATTTGTACCGTTATTTTTGTCTCCGACTCACCTGCTTTAGCAGATCAGTGCTGATCCTCAAAGTGGAGGGAGAGAGTGATCCACTCTCTGCCTTTATTTTGAAGGCTTCTCAGCTGAGTTACGCCACACGAGGGTTCAGTGCTGGACGTAATCAATCATACACTCAATTGATTACATCAGTGTATGATCCAGTGCAGTTTAACCACAACAGTGGATGTGGGATTTGTTAAAGGGATAGTAATTCTGCCATTTCACCATTAAAGAAATGGTGTAGAAACAATTTTCACATAGATATTGCTAGTACATTTTACAAACAATTACACCGAAACTAGGGTTGGGCCGATAGACGATGGCATCGTCCATTGCCAATGACTGATAGACATCACGACGTTGAGTTTTTGGATTTTTAAACAACTGTACTTGCAGATGATAAAATATTGATGAAATAAAATACCACTTGATAGTACTTAAAAAGAAAACACTTTCTTCTTAACACTTCTTCTTAGGCCTCTATGAGTACTGCTGATTACTGATGTAAAGCCAGACTTTGCAGTAGTAGTGTGTAATGTTGTTATGGGATTGAACTTAAGGAATCACATCATATTATCCATGGCAGCTTTGAGACAGTTGGAGCTGCTGTTAGAAGAAGATATTTTGTATGTTTGCAAACACTGACAAGATCCCATGTTAACAGTGTATTCATGTGTGTGATGGAGTGTTTTTCCATCAGTTAATGTGTGTGTGTGTGTGTGTGTGTTAACGTGTGTGTGTGTTCGTGTGTGTGATGGTGTGTTTTTCCATCAGTTAACCAGAAGATATAAACACTGTCTTAAAAAGCTCTACCCATTATGTTGGGTTATCCAAGTTATACTTTACTTCTCTTCTTTATTTTTAGCCTATTGTTTGTTTTTACCAGATCAGATTTTGAGCTTAAATGTATTTCTTTACAAAACAGAAAGTATAGTGAGAGTGAAGTGTAAGCTATTTACAAGCTGACAGCTGTGCTATACTATGATGTCACTCTTCCTCTTCACTCTGTTATTACAAATGTAAATGTGTGCTCTGTTCGCACAAATATATGTTTTGCCTTGTGTGTTTGAAAGAAAGTATAGCTATAAAGCCAAACTAATTGTTGCTGTAATTATAAGTGATTTCTCTCAGACTGTCCCTGTCACACTTAGACAAACACACACTGACACAGATACGGTTGCCAGATTGTCTTTCCAAACTCTAATTAGAGCATAATTTTAACTATGTACCTTCAGTTAGATGAACCCTTTTTTTTTTCATAGAGTCACAGCTCCCAAAAACATGGACTTTCTGATAATATGGAGAATATGGAACACAACTGATGTCCATTCATTCTGAATAATCCTGTGCTCTTATCTTGAGAGGATCTGTAATCCTTAGCATTGGAATTTGTTTTTAAATTGTGCCACATGAAAATGCTCTTTTCACATAATCATTAAGCATCGAGGAATAAGTGATCTGATCACTACAAGTGCTAAATCCTGGAAGCACTGCTTTCCAGAATCTCTACAGGCCTCAACATCTAAAGCATGGCCTGCTCAAGGGAGAAGTCCCATGATGCAACATTTCTCCATTGTCAAGAGTCTCATTTTGCCATAAGAAAATGACTTTCAGGGTCATTGTACCATATTTTTGAAGGTTTTCTTACATTTCTTCTCACTTTGCCATTGTTAAGATTAATTAGGAAAGTTGTTTTACTACCAAACGGGATAGGTCACTTGTGTATAAGCTACTTGTGTAGAACATTCAGAATTTGGCAACACAGCTTATGAAAAGCATTGAAAAACCTTTTTGTTATTTAAATTCTTCATTGTATATTTCCTTAAAAATGCACCCAAATCATGATAAAATATTTTGTCAACCTGCCTAAGCACATCTTTCGCACAATTAAATCAAAACTATCTAAATTCTGTGACTTCAAACAGCTCAATCTGGCAACACTGCACAAAGAGTGGCACAAAGTGCGTTTTGAAATCTGAACCTGGTATTTGTTGGGCTGGTGGGCCTTCATTTGCTGTCAGATAGAGACCTTGTCCTTTGATCATTCTCAGCATGAGTTCCTCTCTGTGTTCTGGGCAGGAGATATTTGCATCGCCCTCGTTAGAAGGTCATGCAGCCGCACATAAATTCTCATTTGAGTCCTCTGTTCTCTTTCCTCTCTCTGTAGACCTTAGTCAGATTAAACAGCACATTACTGTGAATGCGCTTCCAGTGGAAGTCTACAGGGCAAGGCATTAAAAGCAGAAATGTGTAGGTTGTGTTTTTGTTAAAGTGCTTGCATTAATTCTTTGGTACAAAAAATCTGTTATTTGGGCTATAAAGTTACTTAAATTGTCTCCCACGTATCATGAAAAGGTTACAGGGTCTACATTACAAGAAATACTCACTGTAACATTGCACAAATGAGTGTTTTTTATTCTTGCGACTTTTGAAACCATGTATATTGTGATCTTTATTCCAATGCAATACCCAGATAAAATAGACTTCAGTTGTTTCAATTCAGTTAATTATCATTAAAGTCACAACGAAAATGAAGTAATAGACCTTTTCTTATATACTTTGACATTTATCTGTGCGTCGCAGATTATTGAAAAAGAATTTGAAACACTATTTATTAATGTTAGTTTCTACAAATGCTTATACATTTTAAACATTTCAAGCTGTTTAAATTAACATTAGCTCATATTAAAAAAAATGCTGTAAAAATCATTCTTCGTTGTTAGTTCATGTATCTCTAAAGTGTTTTAACAAACTGAGTGATGAGTTGTAATTATTTTCTATGTTATCTACTACGTTGACCTGCTCTGTAAGACAGTACTGTCTTGTTCTTCTCTTCTTTTATCCCTCTTATTTCCTTACTCCTCCATTCTTTTTTTCTTTGATGTCAGTGACTCACTGCCATTCCTCCACATCTACACCGCCTCCCTACCCCACAATCCCACACTCTACTCCTCCATCTGATTCATACCTTCAATCTGACACTTCTCAGCTCACAACAGGGCTTTCACATTCAACCCTGCATGCTTGTGACGTCCCTTTATTCCAGGACAAACGCTCCTTTTCAGACATTTCATGGCCACTCTATGGCATGTATTAAAGTCTGGGCTAATGCTCTAATCCTGACTGGAATTTGACTTGATGTTGATGGAGATAGGGGTGGTGTTTCAATTATGTTCTCCTGCAGACAGCCCGCTGGGACTCGACTCATCACCTTCCTGCCACACGTGTGTGGAAATTCCACAAAAATTGAATTCTTTTGTCCCTTTGTTGATGTTCCACTAAACGTCAGGACATTTCCCGTCTGGCATCGAGCATGATGGACGCCCAAATGCTCATTCCCTTCTTTATTAAATTTCATCCCTCTTTTGTCAAAACTGACCTAACAGAACTCCCCAGATTCTGTTTATTTAAACTCACACAAGCTACATGATTAGAATTTTTACTTTACAAAGTCATCAGAGTGCCAGTGTTAGTCATGTGACCAATTGGAATCCATTGAAGCCATTATTTATCCTATCAGAAACCTTCATGTCGTTCCAAAACAGATTACTTTCTTTTTTTTTTTTGGTAAGCTCCAAAGATATTTTGAAGAATGTTTCAGCAGTTTTTGATAATTTGATGAAAGTCATTGAGGTCAAACAACATTAAGTGCACCTTTTTGCTTCCTTAAAACTTTGCCAACATTGCCAACAGGAAATCAAAACCCTGGGACAAAGTCTGTTGTCATATTAAACATGACTATGATGTTATTTCGATGTCAGACGTTCTCAATGCAATCATCAGCATCAGAGCCGATGTAGTGTTGATTGAAGTGACCGGCCATGATTTCTTCTTCACTCTGGAGATTTGATTAAGATTGGCTGTGTGTGTGTGTGTGTGTGAGTGAGTGTGTACTTGTGGAAAGAGTGGGTCAGAGGCCTTGTCCTACAACAGCTCTCTTTGTTTGGAGGAGGATGACGACATGCGTGTGTGTGCGTGTGTATTTGAGGGCAGTTTTGGGTCTTATTGTCAGGACAGAATGAGCTCTTTATTAGCTCAGTGGGTGGAGATACACACATACACACGCTAGTGCAAAAGTGACACGCGCTAACACACGCAGCATACAAAACATGATGTTTATCTCTGGCTTCTCAATAGAGCTTATGGATGGAGTGGATCTCACTGTCCGTTTACCATCCGCCCTAGAGCCACACAGGCCCACTCGTACCCTGCCCCAACACGTTTCTTTTTTCCACTCGCTTCAGAAACACACACACTTACTATCTAAATGAGGACTTCTGTTGTTTATATAAAGCTAATTAGGGTGTTTTCAGACCTGTAGATCGTTTGCTTTGTTCGGAAACAGGGACTTAATTCATTACAATATTGCGTCACACAGTGTTTTGAGACAAAGAGGCTGTCTTTGGTTTTCAACTGCAGTAACTAATGTGCTCACTCACAGAATCAGACACTGCTGCTTTTTATGTAACATATTTCCTGTTATGGATTTTGATACCGCTGGGTTCGTTGGTCTGTTGGGTCGGACTGTGAACTGCTTCAGAGTCTGTTTCCAATCGGGCCGAGACTACTCTGTTCAGGCACTTTCGGACCGATTATTTTGGTCCAGATCTGAGCATGATTGCCATGTTCACATGTGCCTAAATGAACCAAACTAAGGGAGAAAACGTGACGGGTTCCGAAAAAAACACTCCAAACGAGCCAGGTGTGTGTGAGTGAAGTGACGTGTGTACGAGTGTACTCGGATTTTGTGCTCTGCATTTAAGCCATCTGAGTGCACACACACAGTAGTGAACACACACACCCGGAGCAGTGGGCAGGTTTATTGCTGCAGCACCCGGGGAGCAGTTGGGGGTTCGGAGCCTTTCTCAAGGGTCTCACCTCATTTGTGGTATTGAGGGGGGAAGAGAGCGCTGGTTATTCACACCCTCCACTGAAAATTCCTGCCAGACCTGAGACTCGAACCCTCGGATTACAAGTCAGACTCTCTAACCATTAGGCCACGACTGCCCCCTCTTCTAAGAGTGTGAAAGCACCCTTAGAAGAACTGTAGAGCTAAACCACAATATAACTGTCTTTAATAGAAAACTCTTTAGATTTTAAAATGACAGTATTTATTATTATATTTTTTTTTTTTGAAAATGTAAATAACCCCCATAGAAAGGTTTTGTCATATTTCTTACATTTTGCATACAAATATGCCCTCAAAGTAGAGCTAATACATAAACCTTTATATTTCCGAGGGCTTCCCATTACTTCTGTTAATAACTCTGTTGTATTTTTTTAGATTTTTTTAAAAAACATTTATGATTATATTTTTCAAAAGTTTAGAATATGTTCAGATATTTGACATTTGGTATTTTTTGACATTTGATATTAAGTTTTCAAGGATATCTAAGGATATTTTAGACTTTTTTTAAGACATTTGTGTGTCTTTGTGTGTGTGTTTCAGATATTTTCAAGGATATAAGTTTTTGAAGGTGTTTTTATAGTTGTTTTTATTTTAGAAATGTTTGTGTGTATATATATATATATATATATATATATATATATATATATATATATATATATATATATATATATATCTATATATATTTAAAAAATGTTTTTGAGGGTATTTTTAGAAATTTATTTTCAGACATTTCTGAGTATATTTGTAAAAGTTTGAGTAAATGTCAAACATTTGTGTGTACAGTAAATAAAAAAAAGTTAATTAAAAATCATATTTTGTGGTGATACACTCAGACATTTGTGTCTATCGTTTTGTGTCTATCTTTTAAATGTTTGCAAGGATATTTTCAGAAATTTGCAAGGATAATGCTTCTGGTTTGTGAGGATTTTTTTCCCCTCAATATTTGGTCCTCACAAATATAGCACAGTAAGTACACATAAAGCAGCACAATGTTCCTTTAGCTTCTGACTGATAATCCTCATCCTCTCTCTCTTTTCCTTACCCTGTCTCTTTTATAAAGCGTGTTGTTCAGGCCCTGATTTGTGAATACCAGGAATCGCTGTAGTGTTTGTTTAGCTCCTATATTCCCATCAGTGAAAGAATATTGACTCTGAGAGCTTTTAATAATCTGCTGTTTAATCCAAGTCATAACCCAGTGAAATCTGATTGTTTCCTGGAAACCTGCTAAACTGTACCACCGAAAGTCATTTAGTTACCAGAGCAGGTGTGTCTGTCTTTAAAATTTGTTAAAATTCATTCAAATTTGGTCATGCTATGTGCTATCCTTTGAAAATGTCAGTCAGCATCCAGTGTTTCTGTTAGACCAGCCACCAGCGTGTGGGTTCACGGCTGTGTAAGTGAGTGTGACAGAAGGAGGGTCGTTGCCACTAGATGCAGATGCTCAAAGAATCCTTTCTTCTGCTTTGAAGTCAGTTCAAATGCTCTTTAAAGTGTGTTTGAGAGAGTGGGTGCTCATGCAGTCATGTGTGTAGGGTGGGCGGCACTTCTTTCACACACTGTTCTGTGTCATAGACTATGACTTTAAGATATATTCTTTGTAAACAACTTGCATTATCACATTAGCAGTTGTGCTTATCTTGTTTTACTTCAAAACAAGACACAAATATTGATTAAGAAACATTCTTTAATTTTTTTGTTTTTCTTTTGCAGATTTTACTCCGGTTTTAGGGTCAAATAAAAGCGACTAATATTTAAAAAGGAAAACTATTTTAAAATTCTAGTTTAAATTTTATTATTTTATTTTTTTTTGTGGATGAATTCTTTTGTTTTCAAGTTAGTTTCACATGGTTTTGAAAAATGTTTATACCACTGTCAACTATAATAATGAAAATGTTGTTTAAATCATCAAGGAAAAACTAATAACATTTTTCCCGACACCTTGAATTGAATGTACACATCTTAGTTATCATTTAAATAAAAAAGTTAAACGTTTTTGAATGTGTTTAGGTAAAGGTACGTTTTTTTTTTTTTTTTTTTTTTTTTTTTTTTTTTAACTACCATCAAACTAACTTTGCCTTGTCAAAAAGGTCATTTTAGATTTATTGACCTTGAAACAAAGCCATAAGGGTCTGCAGAGGTCTGTTTTTTTTTTTAAATCTATTATTTTATGTTTTTTTACTATTATCTTATAAGATATTATAATAATTATTATTTAATAATAGTTTTTAATAGTAATAAGAATAATTATCTAAATAAGTCCTTCATGCTTGAATAAAGTTTTTTTTTTTTTAGTTATGATTTTGGGAGAGCTTGGAATTTAAAAATTTTAAAACTTGCTCATCACGGAATAGGTTATTGTATGTATGAATTGCATTTTTACTGTATGTTTGAAAATAAAATAAATAGATTTGGGTAAAACCTGAACACCATGTCTTTGAGCATCATATTGTTGAGAAAAATGCAGAATATGACCATTAAAGAAACACTCCAGCTGTCACATACTGTTTTAAATTCTACACTGGTTTTCACCTCAGAAAGCACAATGTTATGTAGTTTAAGGAGGTTTAACCTCTGCTTTGGGAAACCAGCCGCATGCTATATAGAAAGCATATCCAGCGACGGCATTGTGTGACTGTGCAAATTTTTTTAAGAACCAGTCATATCGGACAGCCATAGAAATATGTGTTACTTTGCCTGGCCTGTTGATTGTAACATCACAGTTCAGGATGTCATCGTTAGAGTATCCCTTCATCTCACCTCTGCGTTCTCATCTGTCATCCGTCATAAGCTCAGGTGACCACTTCCAGCCAAACAGTGCAGAAGTAAGTAGATTGTGTGAGCTGGATGTCTGCCCATGCAAACACTGCTGCTGCTGGTGTATTCGGTAGACATGTTAATCCACAGCTGTCTCAAGTATATTTATATCTCGCTGTGTGGCTCAGAGTGTTATCGTGGGTCACATGATCACTGATCACCTGCTTACATCTGTGTCTTTGTTAATAGTTGGATTGAAGGTGTGTTCAGAGTATGTTCTGGTGTCCTCTAGAGGTTGACGACACACAAAAACTGCTTGTTTGAACCTGATTTAAAGAACTCCAATCAATTTGACCACAACTCAAACACATTTACACACGCTCACGTCTTCATCTGACCACAAGACTCTGTCTGTCTCGGCTTAATCTCTACAGACAAGACTGTCTGAACTCACTCGCTCTCTCTCTCTCTTTCACACACACACACACACACATGCAGGGTGAGTAAATATCCTCTATGCATTCAAAAAGCTCAGTGTCAACATCTTCCGTGAAACATGTCAGTTCACAGAGAATTGTGGCTGGAAGGTTATGAAGTACAAGATGAATCGTTGTCACAGGGATTTACACAAACACACACTCACTGGTGCAGGTCTGTAAGAAAGATGCAGTGTTATTGGAGTTACATAAATGAATGGAGGTTTGTGAGGAATAG
Source organism: Cyprinus carpio (assembly GCF_018340385.1). Taxonomy (NCBI): domain Eukaryota; kingdom Metazoa; phylum Chordata; class Actinopteri; order Cypriniformes; family Cyprinidae; genus Cyprinus; species Cyprinus carpio. Next base: position 3,605,774 of record NC_056587.1, read on the forward strand.
AGAGATGTTATGTAAAGAGCTGGGGAAGGACAAAGGTTAATATATAGATAGGAAGAGAGAGAGAGAATGGGATTATATAAGGGGATTAAGAAAGGAGAATTTATCAGTGGGTTATAGTGTTATATAAACAGGCACTAGAGTGACCAGAGCTGTCCTGACAATACCTCCCATCACATAAATGTACACATAAAAATAAATTAACAATACATACAAAAACATTTTTAAATATTTCCTGGGTTCTTGATGTACCTGTATTAAGCTGGTTAATTTAAAATGTACACTGCACTGGTAGCTATATATGTAATTTATTATTTAATATGAACTAAATTTTATATATATATATATATATATATATATATATATATATATATATATATATATATATATATAATATAATGTGTGTGTGTGTGTGTGTGTGTGTGCAAATTTATTATTTAATTGAATTTAAGTAATTTATTTATTTCAGATTTTCTTACATATTTTAGCCTCAAAACAATTTATAAAAAGTTATAAGAAGCAAGAACATATGACTGTCTGTACATAGAGTTCATATCATCAATATCGTACATTTTTTTATTTGATTAGTGCGGAATCTGGGTTTTTTTCTTATTCATTTTACACCTTAACATTTTTTTTGTTTTAAACTTTTAATAACCCAATACCTTATTTCAAGTTTAAATGTGATTTCAGAGTGGGCTAATGGGTCCTGCTTGTCTCTGTGCAGGTATTATTACAACAAGAGGATTCTACATAAAACTAAAGGAAAACGCTTCACCTACAAGTTTAATTTCAACAAGCTGGTCCTGGTCAACTACCCTTTCATTGATATGGGGTCTGCAGGTACAAAACGAGGACACACAAATCACTTACATTTGTTTACATAATAAAATGCAAAACACCACTAAGACCTCCACCTGTGTTTGTCTCTCCGCAGGAGCGGCTGTTCCTCAGAGTGCTCCACCAGTGCCTACAGGTCCCCATTTCCGTTTCCCTCCATCCACTCCTTCAGACTTGCAGGTGTCTGAGGTGCTGCGGTCCCCCAGCAGCGAGGAACTGCGCAGTCCGGGGATGTTCAGCGGCCGCCGCATCGCCCGTGGGTCTGTCTCTGACTGCAGCGATGGAACTTCTGTCAACTCTGAGATCGAAGATGGGAACGGAGGTGTTGCAGAGGAGAGAGTCCCTGAAAGAGTGGCTGAGAGAGGTGGAGGAGGCGGTAGCGGCGGCGGTTTTCGAGGTGCTGTTCACCCTCGTCTGTCTCACGAGGCTATGTTCAGGATGTACGGTGGGCCGGGCGGTCACAGAGGTCATCGAGTGTCAGAGGTTGGCGGACACAGGGTTCATCCCGAGCCTCTCTCGCCATACACCGTCTCGCCTCTGCCTGGTCCAGGCCTGTTGGCGCCACCTCTCTCTCCAGCACTCTCCATGACCCCAGGCTCTCACCTGGCCTACACTCCCTCCCCTTCCCTGTCGCCCATGCCTGGCTCCATCTTCTCCTTCAACCCAGAGGACATGCAGCGCTACCTGCAGGCTCACACCCAGAGCGTCTACAATTACCACCTGAGCCCTCGTGCCTTCTTTCATTACCCAAACATCATCGTTCCTCAGCCTCAGCGGCTCGACAAAGGCATGTCCGGACCCCAGGGCTGTGATCGTGGTCCTGCCGAGAGGCCTTCGGTGCTTAACAGCCATCACTCCAGCCTCCCGCCACCTCACGCTCACCCCATTCACCATCACCTCGGGGAGGAACAGCACCATTCTCCATTCAAGTTCAAGCTCCAGCCTCCCCCATTGGGCCGAAAACAGCGCGACATTCAGGGTCGACAGGCCTCGCTGTCCTCCACATCTACATCTGGTCTGGGTTCCTCGTTGTCATTTGGGAGTGACCTCAGTTCAGCCAGCGGATCAGGACTGGTGTCGAACTCCTCCTCAACTGGCTCGCTAAACAGCGCCGGGTTGCCCAAGATTAAGGTAATCAGGAATTATGATCTATACAATCACATGCACATTTATAATTGAACTGCTAATTAGAGATTTTTGTTTCATGTTCCTTGTTTTTTGTTTGTCAAACTTGGGAAAAATTGGATGGTATGATTTCAGTCGGACTAAAGGCTGGAATGCACCATAATACACTTACTGACTTTGTAAACGGTTACAAAAAAAACCTTCTTGCTAGAAGACACATGACAAATGAAAACAATGTGTTTTAAAACTGGCTCAAAATATCGAACGTGTTTGATGACGTTAGATATTTGACATGAAGGAATCTGAGTATGTGCCCATGATACACTACACAATTTCCTGTGAAATCTGTAAACTCTGACTGTCCAAAATCTGGTTCTGACTTTTGGCAGCTAGCACTGATTCTCCATACTGGGCATAAATCTGGGCAGAAGTCATGAAGTGAATTCCAGCATTAAAATGTTTACGCAAAACTTTTATAGTATATGTAAATGTACTGATGGTTGTTTACATCGACTCCAAATGTTGAATAATCGAAAAATAAGTTCTAAAAATGAAGCAATACATCATGAAAAGTCAGAAATTATATAACTATTTAAAAAATTTCAGAACAACCCATAAAACTCCCCAAAAATCCAATAAAATAACCAAAAAAAAAAATCAAATACATAAAGATAAATCTGATTCAGACTAAAATGGTTTCATAAATTGACACTGTTTTACTTCTGTGATGCTTAATTTTAACAGACCTAAAGTCAGAGTTCCCACAGTCCTAGAAAACCTAAAGATTATTAAGGTTATTTTCTGGCCTGGAAAACTAATAGAAATAAAATTTTATGCAGTCTAATTGTAGTTATGCATAGTTATAAATTATTTATTTGCCTTGAAATTATGATCTGTAGTGCAAGAACAAAATTTTTTCAGTAATCACAAACAACTGGAAAATTAATGGGAATTAGTCCGGAACACCCAACTCTGTTTTGACACTACATGCACTCTTTCTCTCTATAGGTTGAGCCCATATCTGACATTGAATCAGAAGAGGAAGTCGAAGTGACTGACATCAGTGATGAAGAAGCTGATGAAGAGTTTGATGTTTTCCCCTCTCACTACCATAAACACCACCATCACAGTCACCATAATCATTATCCACACAGCCAAAAGCACCAACAGCCCAACGGCACTGACGCCGCTCTCCACCCAGACGAGGACTTGGAGGAAGAGGTGTTCAAAGCCCCCGCCCCTCCACCCTTCTTCATCCCTCCCCCCCCTTCCTCAGGTGATGGTCGCCGTGGTAACTCCATTGTGAAGAGTGAACCCGTGGAGCCTGCGGACATGCAGCTAGCCTCCAGCGGGCTGCCACAAACCAACTCCCAGTGCATCCCACTGAAGCTCCGGTTCAAACGGCGCTGGGATCAGGACCAGCACATGGAAGAGGCGGAGGACAAGAAAGTGAGAGGAGAAGAGAGGGCGGGAGAGAGGAATGGGATGCTGGAGGAGAGTGGGAGTGGAAGTGGGAGCGGAGAGGCAGAGAGCCCACCTCCTCTCGCTCATCACAGAGTTAGCGCAGAGCTCCACCGAGCCACGGCACAGCTGTCACTGGAGAACAAGGAGTGCTGATGCGCATCCACACACTTAGACAACTGCTGATACACAACTCTACAACTGCTGATGGACCCACACTCTCACGTGACTTTTTAGATCAATGACTGCTGATACTGACATCAGTAATACTGACTCATACACTGCACACTTAGACTAACTGACCCTTGCTTAATCGAATCCCGTTCCCCAGGCTACCCTCGTTCCCCCGCCGCCCTCAGCTTCAGACGAGGGGCTCTCCAGCACATGTTCCAGTACATCTCATTGTGACCGTTATGAAGAATGAGTTCACCCACGTGCCCCAGTGACCCTCAGGAGTCAAGAACTTTGACCTTTGGCACTAGAGAATATTTTATATTTTTAGAAGAGAATTTTATTTTGCAAAGTGCCTGTGAGCTGTCCCTCAAAATCCCACAGAGAGAACTAGAGATGGGTGTCAGAAAGACTGGTTTGAGGGACTTGATCTTCTTCTCCAGCAGCCCAGCATTATTTTCCTCAGCAACAGACTGTGATCGGTCTCCATGTGATGTGGTGGGATACAAATGCACAGAAAGTCACAAACAGACTCTGTTCTAAAACCAGCCTGGTCAGAAGTCCGAACCCTCAGGGACAAAATCCCTCAACACACACTCAGACATGACCCCTTTCTTATTCCTTGTATGAAGTGTCTGATTCGAGTTTGATTGTGTGTGTTTCGGAAATCTAGCTGTGTGCAAGTTCTCAGGAAATCTCCCTCCTTTCCTTTTCTATCCAAACCAGCTCACCTTAAAACTCTCGCACTCTCTTCCGTTCTCTTTTTTTCCTCTGGGACCATACCTGAATCACTTTCATTCCGTTAGGGGCGAAATGACTCGGGTGTAACATGAGGTTCAGAGACCATACTCCTAAATCTCTTAAATGGCTAGTCCCTTAGTTGGTTAGTCTTTGAACTGACAGTCTGAAGGTAATACACATTAGGGAGTTTATAACAAGCTTCCCTTGTATAGTCAGTCCTTTAAGTGTGAACCAAACCAGCATCCCACACACAAACACGCACACAAACACACAAGCTTGTACAGTGATACTAGACCATCTGGGGCTCAAAGTTGAACTATTTTGGCGCTTGATGTACCCAAGTGCTGATTCTTTGTCCTGATTAACTGTCCATAGTCCTGCAGCCATATAGAACAGCCGTGGACCTCTATGAGATCTTACTATGGACTGGGGGAGGTGAAATAGCAGTTTCAATCCATAATCCCTAACATTTAAATACTAATTTAAGAATAGAAAGACAGTAGAAGGCATGTGGCCAGAGGTCGCTCTCTTGCGTGCACGTGCACACACACACATACACACACTCTGCCTCTTATGCCTTGTTTTAATAGCATGTCTGACAAGGAAAAACAAAAATCTTAAAAAAGAACAGTATACACTCAATATACCTTTATATAATATGTGTTGCACATACTATAAACGGAAAGCATAGCATTAACAGATATATCAGTTTCGGGGTTTGTAACAGATTTCGTTCTGAGGGGAAGGTTGACTCTTCTCCTCAGGGATAATGTTGCTGTTTGGGTAAGGGAGGAAAATGTTGCTTTTCTTGTCATGTTAATAAAAGGTAGGGTAGAGGAGCAAAAGACTAAATTGTACATAAGACTCTAACAAAGCATGAGAGCTTTGCACCACAGATGATGTGGCACATTCGGTTCTTTAATCAGCACGCACCTATTCAACATCCTGTTCTTACTGCCACAACTGATGTGTGTGTGTGTGTGTGTGTGTGTGTGTTTGAGAGAGGCTGCAGGTCTCTGTATGTCACACCACACCCAAGGCTGTAATTCTTTTGAAATCTTGCATCATGAACCTCATAAACCTGTGTGCACTAAAGCCCTGTGGAAGTTGAGCACAGGACTTGAGACATCAACAGGGTGCCCAGTTGGACACTAGCCATGATATAATGGTTTTACAGTGACAGGAAGGAGTTGTGTCTTGGCTTAAGTGTCTCTAATACCTAAGATTATACATCAAACAAAATTGAACTGGCAACGGGTTACCTCCTCAAAGTTTTGGACTCTTTCTAGCTGCCTTATTCCCACTTTAATCAGATTTGATTATGTTTAAGATCTCCTCTTGTTTTTTTAATCGATTAGTCAAGTCTTTAACAAGGGTGCACTTGTTTTACGCCCGGCATACCTCAAAATTGAAAAAAAAAGAAATTGAGATGAGGTGAGCAGTATTGAGTAGTGCAGTCTTGTAAACTTATGTTTGGGCACAAAGTGTGTGCAGTTTCTCTTTAGGAGGGAAGTTATTTGATTTCTCTTAGGCTGCTCTCATCGGTTATCCCAGGATGCCACTTTTTCAAGTCAAATGATGTTTTGTTTTTCACCCAAACTGCTCTCTGATGTCAATGTTGCTGTTCATCCTAATTATTATTAGTTATTATTATTTTGTTGACATATTCTCCTCATATTGTAGTCATGATAAAATTGTTTTCCCCTACCCCTGCCTTCCCACGAGCAACCTGTCTGTGTTTAGTGTAACATTTAAACTTTTGTAAATTAACGTAAAACTGTAACTTTAATATAGGTGGTTATTGTGGAGAGATATAGGATGGAGGAAGGGCATTCAGGGGAGGATCGGGCTTATGATTTGAACTCAAGTCATGTCATGTAATTGTTATTTTGTAGTGTTACTGATTTCTTGCTCTTGTAAATTTTTTTCATCGGGGGATTGTATGATTTTAAAAGATATATTGTGTATTTTGTGTAAAAGTCTCTATCTCTCTCACTTTCTTTCTCAAAATGTATTTCTGTGGTTCCATAATTCATAATATCAGGTTTTAATACCATGATGTAACATTTTAATTCCTCCTTTATTCATTTTTTTTTGTGTTATTTTTCAGAATTGTAATTAAAATGTAATCAGGGTCAATTAAACTGGTTAAAAGCCATCTTGTTTCTGCAATCTTTTTTTCCCCATCTGTTTTAGTTTTGTAGAAGCTCCTACCTTTTTTATTTTATTGATTTTTTTTTTTTTTGCAATAACTAGCAGGGAGGCCCACATGTCTGTAGATTTACGCTTTGATGCTTTGAAAATTATTATCAAGTCAATAAATAAATAAATATGATTCCAAGCAAAGCGATATGTTTAAGATGACCATTAGCAGTTGAGAAGTTCTTTATTTTATTAAATTCATGATGCGTATCCAGCCTGTTGATATAATATATAACATAGACTCTTTAAGACTGACCTCTGCTGTCTGAAGAGCAGAAGTACAAGCGTTATCAACAATCTAAAATCAGCACTATTGACATCTTTTCGTGTACAAATGATATATCTAAATATGAAAGTATAAGTAATATTATTAAATAAAATATTTATATATTTAGTTTAATTTTAGAGGTACATGAATGTCATGTTAAGCAAGATAAATATTTTGCAAATTCTATTATGATTGTGTTATGATGTGCCACTGCACATATAAAGACCAGTAAACCTTTTTTTCTCTCACTTTATAACATCTGCTTTCTTATTAAGTGTCTGTGAAGGTGAAAGTAGCAAACCAATAGAGACAATATACACAACGATGTAACGTGAATGTTGAACTTGACATTGTCTGATGACATTAATTCACGTTTACTAATAATTATTTTTTTATCCACTACCAATTTAACTTCATCAGTAGGCATCAGGTCTGTCTGCTTGTTCAATTCAATGTTCTTTATGAGAACTGACTGAATAAAACTTCAGTAGACCGGTTGTGGGATTCAGATAAAACCTTTTTCTGCCTCTGGTTCATCTCATCATCCCTGTCATGTTTTGTTTTGTCACATTCTCCGTCTGTCGTCTCGCTTTTTACTTCTTTTATCACTTCAGTAGTTGTCTGCGTTTCAGAGAAGGAGAGGAGGGAATGCAGTTCCCTGTACACAGTGGGAGTGTAGATGTATGACGGCTGATTGACACAGCTTTGCAGAACCAAAAGAAAGGGGTCGTCATTAAGGAGGGGGTCAGGTCAAAGGGCAGGGCTCTGGGGAGAATAAGTGCTAATAAGGGGGTATGACACTTTAAGATACTTGAGTGCTACAAAAAGTGCTTTATTTTAAATTCTCTATTTTCGTCTTGATCAATGAAAAGTGCACACACACACACAAAAAAGGTTCCTTATTCTTACTGTTCTGCATCCGCCTAAGCTGCCACACAGTGGCGCGTGCACGTATGTTTATAGTTTTACAGTTTAGTGTTTACAAAGATATAACCGACAGAGGTCGCTGTACATTGCTTTAACATTTGAGGATGGCGCTTGAGACTACTTGATTCTGTCTACAACAGCGATTATGTAACGACATCTTTGCTTCTCAAAGGAAATTCACAACGAACATCATTCGATGCTGAAGATGTACGCTTCAATGCGTCAGTATGTCTAAATTGTGCTTTTCTGTGCTCGGATGGGCTACGTTTGAAAAAAAAAAGTTTCAAAACGGTAATTGTATTTAAACTAAAATTTAAAGTACACTATTTGTGTGTACTTGCGTGTTTTAAACCGACTGCTTCTATCGTTCTCATCAGTCACTAGTATGTTGTCCTACTACGCATCAAGCACGGGGTTAGGCGAGTACGTCAGGCCACGCCCCTTCCATCCAGCTGGTGGCAACATGCTTGATGACTTCATCGCTGAGTTTGATCATTGGCTCGTCGACGCGGCGAATCTGGCCAATCACACAGCGGAACGATGACGTCACCTCCAGAATCCTGCAAGGGTTTTATGGATGGGGCGGGGCACAGCGGCACACACGTTAGAGACAGCGGATAGCGGCGCAACGATTGGCTCTCGCACACGAGGCGAGGGGCTGTTGCTGAGAGAACAGCGAGGCAGAGTGGAAAAAACTGAGAGCGAGCGCAACTACACTCCATCCCGTATTCACAAGCACAGAAGTGTGAACGTGAAAATGGTTAGTCTGGGACCCTCACAGGGGTGGCTTTATTGTGATTAACCGAATCCGTTTAGTGATTTTACCTTTCTTTTTAATCCTCAGAACTTAACAGATGAATAAATTTGTTTAGTATAGCCAATAGTATTAAAACTTTTAGTTTACAAACATTTCTTGCAGTTCAGGGGATGAAAAAAAAATAGTGAAAAACTATTGATTTTAGGATGAAGTGTTGCGCTGTCGTTTGTGGTAAACACGCACCTTTTTTAGGGAGCGAAGACTCGTATCGCGTTATTGGCCAGCGCTTCTTGAACACTTCCCTAGTGCCCGCCCACTCCCTGTTCCTATGGTTCCCAGCGCTCTCATTGGATACTGTAACTTTTGGAGTGAGCGCCGGTTTTTTATCTAGCTTCATTCCGATTGGCCCAAAGCGCCTGTCAATCAAGTGGAATAAACCACTGAGAACCGCCCCCAAGTTTGTGCTGTCACATCCATAGGCTACTGTATCTGTCAGTGCGCTCTGATTGGCCAAGCGGGCCAGCTGTTAGTGGTTCATTCACCATTTTGTGACTGTAGTGGAAAAGGGATTCATATAGTTTTTAATCCCTGTCTTAGTTGCTGTTGGGAGGGGGTCGAAGATGTTTTACGGAGGACCGATCTAAAGTAAAATTCCCGACAGACAGAAGACGTGGATTGACGCTGCTCACCACTTCAGACGAAAGCACAGAGCCCATCTGCAATTTGCAGCGTAAATCCATCGGTTACCTCCTAAGTATTTCTGCTGTTTTGGTAAGTAGTTTATCACTCAGACGAATCCACCGCTAATATTGGCGACAACCCGTATTTTAGACACGAATGTTGTGTGCAGAAGACAAACGGAGAACAAACAAGCTCACTAAGATATCAAGGAAGGACCTAAGGTTAGAGCACGAAGAAGGAAGGGGGTGGGGATGCAGAGATAAACTTTGTCAAATGTTTTAAAACACAGCGATCAAATCTAGCTTTTGAGTAATTTAATAAGTTATCCCTTTCCGAATTGTTTTGACTGAATGGCACGAGTTTAAGCTACTTGAACAGAGCAGACTGGCACTCGTGCAGCGCGTTACGCACTGTGGCAGGATCACGCTCGAGGAAGGAATGCACTACCTACAGTACTAGCGAGTAATAACGTCACGGCGCCGAGCTAAACAAACAAATTAATACTTTATTCGGTGACCAGCACTATTACTCGGACTTACTACACGCGCTGTCATCAGCTCTCTGCTATAGGACGGCTCACAAAGGTGGATCATTTGCAACTTTTGCTGAACGTACGTCCTTATTGACATGAACAACCTTTGCGTAGTGTTTTTGCGCGTCAGTGCGAGTGTGTTTGAACACGTTTTAAAGCGTTCTTTTACTCTCACAAGGCCTTTCTTTGTCTGATTTAGCTGTTGCGAGTCCTTGGCATAGTACTACTCCCGTGACATTGCGAAGCGCTGCGAGTACTACTACTACAGCGGCGGCTTTCGGGCGCATTCTGACGGTACGCTTTTTATTATTGTGCATTATTTCAGCGGCTCCCATCATAGTCCGATACATGTCGGAATACGTCCTTATAGAAGTATAAAAAAGCCTTTCAACCGAGCAGCAGGTTTATAATCAGTTTATATTGTAATTACTATTTTAAAAGTATCGTTCAGTACTAACGGGCCTCCTTGAATATAGCCGTGTTTTTCATGTTCCACACTCTTGAGATTTTGTCATCTTTAGAGATGCACGTAAATATGATGCACTCTGCTGTTAAAGAGTGTCTCCATAATGATGGCTCAGTTTGTCTGCATTAACATCTGTCAAATCATTTTTCATCAGGTCATGTGTGCCACTTTGCATGCTTTTAGTAATGTTAGGTGTTTGCCACTGAGCACCTTTTGCTCCTTTGGGTCATGTTGGATAAATGAGTGATATTCTCCCACATCTGACTGATGATGGTGGAGTGTTGATAGGATGTTGTTTTGGGCAGCCTTTCGTCTACGTCACTCACTACATGTACTGCTTCAGCATCCATACAGCTCGTCTGGAATGCGCTTTATAAGTAATGGTAATGTTTAGCTACTGATTTCCAAGCGTTTGAACTCTTTTGCAGGGGATTTTTTTAATGGTAAACTGCACGACTGCAAATTTGCAAATTTTTCAAAGAGCATGGCATGTGTCCCTGATGCCCTTTGTTGTGTGCTCATCTCATCTCATGTTTTTGCTGTTTCATGTGTGAGACTGTAACACCCCCTTGGTGACCCACTTTAAAGTCCAAATAAAGCAGGTAATACAGTTGGAAATGGTCGGCCTTGGTGAGGAAGGAAGTCATAACACCCATGCATGCTCCTGAGCTGCACGGCACTGCACTGCTGCAGCCCTGCACCCTTCTGTATGCCCCAGAATGCACATTTGCAGAACAATCTGTGAATGAGCACAAAATCAGTATTGATACGCAATGTGTTGTATGGAGTGGGCAGATCGTTGACTTGAAAATCGCACATATTGTGGTGTATGACACAGCTGTGGGTTGTTTTTGTTGTTTTGTTTATTTGGTAATTTTTTTGCATGTTTATTTTGCTTCGTAACTCTGCAGTGGAGCGATGCACAGTAAGTCTTATTCTCCAATTAAATCCGAGTAGTGTGAAAGGCTGGCATACTGGCATCACAACTGCGTGTGAATCCGTGTCCCCCTTTTCTGTTACCCTGTCACACATCAGTCTGAATATATAAGATAGGGGCTTTATTGACCCCTAAAGGCAAACAGTGTATAGATGTATGGATGTGTTTTAGTTTGTGCAAAGTCTTTGTAACAAACAATTGCTCCATTGACAACTGGTTCACGGTCAGCAGTGTGTGTGTGTATGTGTGATCTTGCGTGTTTGTGCTTGGCATTGGTGTGTGACGCACATATTCTAGGCATTATATATATATTTTTTAAATAGATCATTGTGTAATATTGCTATTAATCACGGTGGCTTAACATTCAGTATTAAATTTATAATATCACCTTTTAATCTGGGTGAACTGAATGTTCTGGCTCATTTGATTCACCTTAATAAATGTAGCTATAGCCTGTGTGCATAGTGACTATAAGTGAAAAGGAAAAACATATGGATTTGTGAGCCTTATAAACAGGACATTTTTATTAATAATTCTGAAATAAATCATTTGACCTTTTAGGATCAAGGTAGTTGTTCAGTGACAGCTGAAGGTATCTTGTCAATATATCAATTAAGTCAAGTGTGTTTCTATAGTTTTGAAGTGGATTAAGGTTGTAATGAACAGCAGTTGCTGGCCTGAGGACGAGGATGGCAGGTTTTACATCGATGTTCACATAGACTCGTATAGCAACAGCAAAGGTTCAGCTGAAAACACTCCACTCAGAGTGTGTGCTTGGATTGGACTTCTGTCATATGGCTGACGTCAGAGTTTTTCTTGCTTTAGTTAGACCTTTAATACAGGTATCATACTAATATCCAAAATGCTGAGGCTTTCGTTCGACCAGCTGTAGTCACACACATAGGAGTCCGAGCTGTCACAGTCACGGGAAGTGGTCCTAGGATTAGCTGTAAGTGCATGCGTGCGTGTAGTTTTGCACGTCTGTCAAATATCTGAATGTTTTATATAGTTTATGGTTTCTAATGTAATTATTTTCCAAATATGTTAATCTTATAATTTACATGTAGATGCATATCTCAGATTGCTGTGGTTTCATGTTTTTTTTTTCTGTTGTGTTTCCTGTATTATTAAGTCTAGAATTCTATAACATATTTGAAGTAATCATTTTTTGGGTACTTAATAACTACTGTTCCACTAGTCTTTATGTTTAGATATAGATATACATATATATAGATATGAACTTATTACTATTAAGTTATACTATTATTATTATTTTTTGAAGGCTGAATGATATCAAAGCAATAAAATAGATTACAACAGTTACACTAACATTTACACTAACTTGTGGTATTACAGCTAGTTCTAGCATCACTCACAGCTCGGCAAGTTGTCCAGCATGTTGATTTAATCAAGTTAATGCAGATTTGAAAAGCAAAATTCTTCCATATGAAATACCAAAGGAGCCCTGAGATGATATTCTCAATTTCCTGGTAATAATCAGTGGTTCAAATCCATGAGAAGTAAAGCTTCAGCTAAATAGTGGTTTTGTGGATTGTTCAAGTAAAAGGGTCACATGTTTTCTGGAGTAGGTTGTGCAGTTTGACATCATCCCCACAGTGTTTTCAGTTTCCTGAGCAGGAATTTCTAGAAGCTGCAGGGATCTTTGAATTTATGCAAACGTAGCAACACTTTTTAACAACATGCTTAAGCTTCACGGCTGAGAAGATTATATATGATCATGGTATATTTCAAATTGCTGTGATAAATTTTCAGATCATGGCATAATTCGTTGAATTCTGTCAGCCATAAACAAGAAGTTGAAAAATCATTTGCAGTACTAAATTAAATACAAACTTAAGAGTCATGTTGGCTCTACATCAGTTAAGAAACAACTACGCTTATCATATATTAATAGACTAAGGACAAGGAAGACACAACATGTTCAGGATTTATTGCGTAAAAGATTATGATGCACTTATAATCATATTATAGCTTTATTGCTTAGGATATTGCAGTTATGCTTTCACTTTTTAGATCAATATTTATTAACATGGATGTAATGCATCCCCTCACTTATTTACAGACTTTATTGTGTGTTTGCTTTGTTCTTTTTCCTATTTCATTAAATTTAATTGGTATGCTGGGTGACTAACTGAATATAAACCTCTGGAATAATGTTAGCAAATTCCACAACCGTGTGATACACAACCAACTGTAGCTCAGATTTACACCATGATTTGTATGTTATATAATTTATTGTGAAAATTGTTTTTTTGTGAATTTACTGAAATGTGCCGTAAAGCAGTATATTGAGGTGAAATTGCCAGTGAGCACAGCAAAATATGTGGCATCTTCTTCTTTTTGAAGATTGATCATGTAGTATGAGTCATAGGTTCTTTACGACATAGGCATAATTACTTTATTTTAAATGTTCTTTGTGTGTGGATCAGGTCTGGCCCTTGGGTATTTTTTTGCCATTATTTATTTAAAATGCTATCTTTTCTGACCTCCCTGCCAAAAAAGACACTCACACTTTCTTTATGGTTTTAACATTGCCAAGACTTTCTGTCTCCCCATCAGAGGGAATACAAAGGAAAAACATGATATTAAATTACCAACTTGTGCTGAGGTCAGAAAAAAGATAGAAGTGGAATTTACTCTGAATTTTGGCCTGATTGTTTGACTGTTGGTACTATTCTGACTCATGTATTTTGTTTTGATACATGCATCTAAGTCATTAAAACTGTTTTGCAGTTACTAAAATAACATGAGGTAACCAATTCAGAAACCTTCTCACAAACATATCTTCTGAAATTTCAGAGACAGGTTGCTTATAATGTGACGTAAAGATACTGAATTTTGAGTTAAGCCTAATAACATTGTTTTCTGTATAATATTCCATGTAGTAACCAGGAAGGAAATCTCTCTCCGTTGCAAATAAACAGTTTAAGGTCAGTAGAAACGCTGGGTGGGGTGTCTCTTGGAATGACTCAAAGAATTCCCCACTTCTCCTTTTAAAGCCTGCATCTCTCACAGGAAAATCCTGTGCGCGTGTTGTTTGTGTGGGAGTGTCTGTTTGCACATTTTTTGCAAGTGGGTGAGTGTGGAATAGTAGAGAGAGTGAGAAATTGAGTGTGGAGGAGTGTGATTTCACACACGTGTTTGTGTGGACTAATGAATAAGGACAGGCTGGTAAAGGGGGACTGGCTTGAAATGTATTTTATGAGTAGAGGAGTGAATGTTTGAATTTTTTCCTGGTGAAATCTCATTCTCAGCCTGATTTTCCTCATGTTTGTGTATTGCAGCATGACAGCAGATGCTAAATATGTCTGTTTTGTGTGTATTATGTAATGTGGGTATGGGAAAAGAAGGACACAGGGGCGCCCACAGAATCCCAGTCTGTGATATGCACTTGGGTGCTATGGATCCCCCTCACATAATTCTGATGTACGCAGATTTCTTATTGTGAGATATACGTATAATCACACAAAAATCACAATCACGAGACACAGTGAATTATGCGCACATTGATTGTTGATTTGGCATATCTTTACATTATAAGACATACACTACAGTGTGCACTTCTGACCAATAATTTATCATTATCGTTGTTTAGACTGTGAAAGTATACAGATCTACTGACATCATATTGACACTTTTTTTATTATTTGAAGGCACTTAAAAACAGGCATATATGCAAAATTTGTTTATCTATCGGCATGGCAGCCATCATTAGTAAGAGTAGCCACTGTCTTGCCTAATGCAGCAAAATCCAGGGCTTAAATCTGCCATCATGTGCTGTCAAATCCAGTTATACTAATTTTGGAATAAAATTCAGGTATTTTTAATGGTGGATTTATTTTCATCTAGGTTTTTTGTTTTGAGGGTCAAAAAACTAAACATAAATGAGTGACAAGTAAGGACACATAACTTTTACATTTACTCATGATTTATTGACTATTCATTTAAAATGTCATACAGGACATTTAACAGTGTTGTGATTTTAAGTTTTTTTTTTTTACTTAAGTTTGTGTGTTAGCTAAAACATGTCACTCTGATAGACTGGATCAGGGGTGACGAACATCGGTCCTGGAGAGCCGCAGCCCTGCAGAGTTTTGCTTCAGCCCTAATCAAACACACCTGAACAAGCTTGACACGGTATGAATGGTTACTAGGAAGCTACAGGCAGGTGAGTTTTAAATAGGGTTGGAGCTGAACTCTGCAGGGCTAGGGCTCTCCAGGACCGGAGTTCGCCACCCCTGATCTAGATGTTCTTCTGGGCCCTTGTGATTTTCTCCCTGACAGTCACATTTATACTACTTATGTACCACATACCACCTTCTCCTGTAATGATGGAAAATGGATGAATCTTTTTTAAATGTTAAAATAATAATAATGATATTAAAAATATATATATAAAAAAATCCAAATAAAAGAACAAATATTTTGCCTTCAGTGGAATGCTATAACCTTAACTTTTAAAAATGCTATGACACTAACCTTTAACACAAAATAAAATGTTACTTTTTAAAGGTTTTCATATAATATGGAAACTTACAGCACAGGTTCGAGTCTGGGGAAAAAAGCTAAATATCTAGAAAAATATATTTTCTGCACACCATTTTACTTTTAGTGTGTATTTCAAGCATTGTGATTATTTTGTTTTAAAAATCAAAGCAGTTTAACTGTACATGAATACATTTTGATCATCCAGCCTTGTTTTCAGAAAAGTACTTGGTGTACTGGAGAAGGTTTCCTCGTTGTAAATATTCTTTTTTTAAATTTGTTGTTGCATGTGAAACTTGCTTGTTATTCATAAGCACACTCATGGTCTGCTGTTTTGCGGTAGCCTTTTTGCTCTGTATTTGAATAACGTTGATATCTAATCATCTGCCTAAATACAAGTTTTTTTTGTTGTTGTTGTTGTTTTTTGTACACAGGACTACTGTTACTGTTTGGATACATTCATACACATGGCACAGTATCTTCCCAGTTACTCTATATTGACAACAAGGAAATGTCTATTTATCTGTTTCTCATCACTTTTTTTCTTCTTGTTCCAGGGTGTTGTGAGGAAAAGAAAAAGAGACCTCAAAAGATTTAATTAAACAAGAGAAAAGAAGGGAAAAAAGGTGAGAAAGACATAGTTGCCAAACTAAAAAAGATGAGGCCACCAAAGAAACAGAGAAGACGCTCTCCTTTATCGACAAGAGCAAAAGGAGCAAGAAAACGAGTGGGCAAGCTTGAAGAACATTCACAGACAACACCGCCTGGACCTTCACACCAGAAATACACTCCATCCAAAGAAGATAGCTCTCAGGACAATCATATCAAGAGTAGCAACTTCCTAAACAGTGAGGGGTTAAAAGAGCAAATAACAGAAAGGACAATGGAAACATCAAAATCTGAAGGGAATGCTTTAATATTGAATAAGGCAAAAAGCCCCAGGAATGTTAATACTAACAGTTTAACAGATAATACAGACTCAATCAAGATAGCCAGCAACGCACATGAAAATTCACATAGTAATAGCACAGACATCTGTAACACAAACACACAAAACTTTACTAGCACAAACAGTAAAGGTAGCAACCAACATGCAAACAGCTCTGCTAGCAATACACAAAACACAAATACTACAGCCAATAGTTTAAATAAAAATAACTCTTTGAGTGCCAACCACACTTCCACCACACCATCCAGTCGAAAAACAGCCACCTTCAAAGCTAGGGTGCCCAAGAAGAAATACATGTATGAACATCAAGCTTCCAGTACTTTTCCTATCAGTACGACCCCTGTAGCTCAACTCAATATTCATAGCAACCATCTAAGTTCTCCACACAACTCCATTTCTCAGAGAACTACTCCTGTGGTCAGAAATGAGTTAGTTATAGCAGATATTTCTGATTTGGACAATAGTGGGAATAACAGGAGAGAAATCGGGAAAATAGCAAGCACAGAAACTCCAAAAGGAGATAGAATTAAGGGTGATATGTTAAAAAGTGAGGTGCCTTCCGAAGGAGAAAGGGTGGTCCAAATGGTGGAAGTAGATGGATATGGGGAGCAAGCTCCAAATTCTGTTCGCTCATCATCCACAGACACAGCCAGTGAACACTCTGTAGATCTGGAGGTAGTTGAGCCCTCTTGTGTGCAGCTAAATTCAGGGAACCACGTAAGAGCGCCAAGAAGATTCAACCTCTCCAACAGTTCAACCCTGTCTGTCTTCTTGTCCCCCAATCACATACAATCTGAGCAGGTAGGGTCTGCAACAATAGCAGAAGCACTAGCTAAAGGACTAAAAAACCAAAGGGTGCTAGCACGTAGACGACCAAGAACTAATTTAAAGGAAGATGAGAAGCTGATCAAGGAATATGTTTTTTTCTGTGGTGTGGTACGTGGGTCCAGTAGAGAGCAACTGAATGTAGAGTTGCAGATTAATGGGGAGGGGACACTGCTCTCATATCCATTTCATACATTAGTAAGTCGCCCACACCAACCCATTGACCTAATTTTAGACGCCCCACCCCCAGGAAGTGAACTTGTGGAGGTTGGGACGCGTGTTTGTGTGCCTTATGGAGGAGATAAAGGTAGAGAGTGGTACAGAGAAGGTGTGGTTGCTCAGGTAGACTCTCATTTAGCTTGCCCCTATATGGTGCTTTTGCAGGATGAATTGGAGCAGGAGAAAGAAAGGTGCAGCAATGAGGAGATGCAACAGACATCAAGTACAAAGAATGTATGGGTTACCCGCCAGAACTTGCGCCTCCTTGTTCCGCCATGGGATGGGGTTATGAGAGAGAAAGAACAGGAGGAGAGAGAGCACAGGGAGGAGATAGAAGTGGAGAGAGAGCTTTGTCAGTTAAGTGAGGGAATGGATTTGGTAAGTGCAGGCCCTCCCAGGGAGAACTGCAGATTCCCTTCTCCAGACACAGGGGTTCATCACTATGGAAGCACACATCTTTCATCTTCCACTTCACCAGCAGTTGTTATGGTAGCAAACAGTATGTTTAGTTTAGCAACTAGGAGGGAGGATGATGGAACTGGGAATAGGGAAAGAGTTAGAGAAAGAGAACACGAGCGAAAGCAACTGCAGACTCCAGAGGTAGACATGGAGGTTTTGCGCCTGAACATGGCACCACTCAGAGATGGTGGAGGGCCCGTAGTCTCAGGGGGACCAAAAGCAAGTGTGCCTAATCAGCACAGACAAATTCTTTCCAAACCTCCTGGGTATCCAAGTCCCATTACAGTCGTGCGAGGCATCGCCGGGACTTCTTTAGGAAGTCCACAGCCCACCCCTTCACCTGCAGTTTTAGGGTCTGATGGGGGGACCTCTCACCCTATACCACCCTCTGTGCCTCCTTCCCCCAGTTCCAGGGGTTCTCTGACACCTCTAGAAAAGACTCCTACACCTTCACAGACCTCCACCCCAATTCCAGGGAGTTCTGCTTCTTCTTCGGCTTCTTCCTCAAGATCAAGGACACCATTGTCAGCTGCCCAACAGAAATACAAGAAAGGTGATGTGGTTTGTACCCCTAATGGAATCCGTAAGAAGTTCAATGGGAAGCAGTGGCGCCGCTTGTGCTCACGAGAAGGCTGCATGAAAGAGTCCCAGCGTCGTGGCTACTGTTCTCGTCACCTCTCCATGCGCACCAAAGAAATGGAGGGAGCAGTGGGAGAGAGAGGGAGTGGAGGAGGTGGAGAGAGTAGCTCAGGGACTGTGACCCCTTCAGATCTGCGGGGTCGTGCTAGCAGTGAATTTGATTGGGATGAGACTTCTCGCGACAGTAGTGAGACAAGCAGCCGAGGTACTGACTCTCGTCCACGTCTTGGCTTGCCATTACTACTTCCTCAAGATTTCTCTCGTTTTGACTTTGATGAATGTGAAGCTGCAACTATGCTGGTATCCCTGGGCTCAAGGTCTGTAACACCCTCATTCTCACCAATTTCAAATCAGTCCCCATTCTCACCTACACCTTCTCCATCAGCTTCGCCACTTTTTGGCTTTCACCCTGCAAATTTCAGTCCTGTTACTGCCTCCCCAGTTTTGCCTCCTCGTCGCCACAAACACCCCAGTGGTACCAACAGTGGTGTCACAAAACATGGAACAGGAAGCACAGGGAGGGAGAAAGACAGACACTTGTCTGATGTTGTGCCATCCTTCCACACTAATCTAACCTTCACTGTACCTATGAGCCCAGGCAAACGCAGGACGGATGCCCCACCTCCTCCAGCTCCTCTGTCGCAGGAATATGGCAAACCTGATCAGGAACAAAGCTGTCGGGACCCTTCTCTTGTAACAAATCTCTGCATTATCTCTACTCAGACCACTACTGTCACACACCCCCAAAGACTGACTTCAACTACTGTCTCTTCCCTACCCACTTCTCCCCTATGCTTAGAATCAGGTTCACAATGTACAGTCTCCCAGCAGCCTTTGAGAGACTCTCCAGTAATAGTGAGAAATCCTGAGGTTCCTTTAATAAAGTTTACAGAACTGCCACTGACTAGAGTTGCAGAGGTGGACAGGACCAGTTCCACAGAAAACAGCCAAACTGGTGTACTTTCAGAGACAGGACTACATGTTCCTATTCCAATTAATGCTGCTTCCACTAATGGATCTGTCTTACTGCAGAATCCCACCTCAACTCTTGTTCTAGTGTCTACTACCTCTTCCATTCCAAACCCAACCCCTGCAGGTCTACCTACACAATCCAGCGCCACCTTAGCCTGCATATCAGTGCCTAGCCCTAGCCCAGGGCCTGGTCTCATTGGAGGGGGACAAGATAAGGGTGGTCAAGTGACATTGCAGCAGCCTGTCCCTTGTCACCCTGCTCCTACTGCCCTGCTGCCGCTCATACTTCCCACGGAGTCCTTGCATCCTGTGCCATGCAAAGAAATCATCATGGGGCGACCTGGGACTGGTAAGAGAACTCTGTATTTACATTTAATGCTGACACCAATGTTTAAGTTGTGATTCCCTGGACAGTTGTTATTTTACTTAAATTACATTACATTACATTTAGCAGACACTTTTATCCAAAGTGACTTACAGTACATTCAGGCTTACATTTTTTACCTAACATGTGTTCTCTGGGAATTGAACCCACAACCTTTTGCGTTGCTAACGCAATGCTTTACCACTGAGCCACAGGAACACTATTACAAAAGTGAATTACAAATTACAAAAGAGAAGATCCCATGTTAGACTAATTCAATGAAAATTTTAAAATAGAAACAATTTAGAGAATAAGCATGCCCATAATTTGTCAATTTTGTCTATGCACGCAATATGTCAAAACAGATTTGATATCATTTTTAAAATGTGTTTTGGAAGACTGTACCACAGATATCATATTTGGATCATTAAATTAATGTAGAAAAGTTATTTGTTTAAACTAAAATTTTTCAGTAGCAAAGTGGCATTACTCTTCTTGAAGTTATGTAACTGTTAAGTAACAAAACTATTCTACTGATTAAGTATTTTATTGAAGTGAAATAAAGGGAGAGTTAACTTAAAAATTTAAATTCTTTCATCATTTGCTCAGCCTCATGTTGTTGCAAACCTGTACGACTTTCCATCTTCTGTGGAACATAAAGAAATACATTTTTTTAGAAATGTCTCATTGTTTTTAGAATAACCTGTTTTGTGTTCCTCAGAAGAAAGAAATTCATAAGCCCCTGATCATTGATCCCTTAAAATTGCCAGAGTGCCTTCTGTGTTAACGCAAACAGATCCTGGCAACGATCCCGGGATAGGGACTTAGTAACATTGCCGGGATCAGTCCTGGAACGAGCCCTGTGTGAACAAAAGCCAGGACCAATGCCTTAAAGGGTGTGTCGTAGTGATGACACACGTAATCGTGCCACTATTTTACCGGGTGTTTTGAAGGCAGATCAGCGTTCACAACGAAAAATATGTGCAAACTGGAAGGAAGCAGAGATCAGGGAGCTCCTCACTATCCACACTGAAGTAGAGATCGTTCGCAAGCTTAATAAAATGGTACGCATGACATTACATGTCATATCCTAATGTCCCATGTCTTTATGCGATCTTTACGGGATGTGTATGAATGCACGCACAGATTCCGGAAAGTCACTGGCAGTGTGAATGAACCAAAGTCAAACCATCCCGGGACAAATCACAGTGCGCATTTTCCATGTATTTTCCAGAATCTCTGCGTGAAAGAACCTATACAGATTTGGAATGATAAGTAAAATCCAGTAATCTGGAGGTCCAGTAAAATCATTTTTAATTTTGGGTGAACTATCCCTTTAAGCTATTGAAAATATTATAGTTATTGCAAACCAAAACCAAGTATTCATCAATACTGTGATATAAGATTAATGTAATGTTATGTGTGACAAAAATATTACTTTGAGCACTGAAAACACATTGACAATCTATAATTCTGACATTCTAAAACATTGTAAAACATTCATTCTCATTCCATTCAGTTTAAAACATGGCTGTCTGGAATATTTTTAGATTTAAGTGGTTACTGATTACATTTTGCTAAATGTTTTGGATGATGACCAAACTTTGTGATTGTTCGTTGTCCCAGGCAACCGATTTCCTACATAACTGTGCTAGTTTCTTGTTTCGCTCTGCAAACTCTTCCTTATACATAAAAATAATTTCATCTTATTTTTATTTATTTATTTATTGTTTGTGATGACTGGCTGACTGTACTTTATTCCTTACACAATATATTTATATATTTTCATTAGTGTTGTAATATTGATGTTTCATTGGTTCATGTTTAAAAACTGAGGTTCAACAAAAAAGCATGTTTTTTATTTTTATTTTTTCCATTTCTAATTAGAGATGGATTGGAAATTAGTTTGAGAGAGCCCTGTCGTGACAAAACAGTATCTAGTTGTCCTGGCACAGTTTTCTCCTTTTTCTGAATTACACATGTAATCAAAATAATTTTCTTTGTGATAATTATATTTCAAAACTCTAAAAATTACAGTTAACATTTATTTAGTTTTATTATGATTTTTATTTAAACATGATAAATGATAAATATGGTTGAAATATTGTTAAAAAAGATGGTCCTACTTCAGTTTTTCAGAAATGTTCACATTATTTTATAGTATTTTTCACCAACCACATTTTAACACGATGATCAGTTTCTGCTGATGAAAGACATGCTCTTCCCATCACCATTCCTCACATGGTGTCATTTTAATTTTAGGCGATGTTAGATTTGCACCACATATATGGCTTCAAAAGCTGGCTTAATAGCTCTGTCTTGGTCTCATTTCACCACAAAATCTTTTCACACATAGCACTGGGTATATGTATATTTATATATATATATATATATATATATATATATATATATATATATATATATATATATATAACTTTTACATACAGACCAGTGTTATGCTGAGATGCTAAGATTTTAATCTCTTAGCTCCAGAATTAGCTATTAGTAATTGTTGGCCTCTCTGTGGCTTTTCTCAGAAGTGTTCTTGTGTGTGCTAAGACAGTTTTTGGATAGTTTGATGTAACTTCCTGATAATTTAACCAACAGTACCCGTTAGGAAATTAGGACACTTGTATTTACCCTTTCCCTAAATTATGCATTTGTTTAATTTTAGCTCTGACTTGTGCTCTTTAGTCTTTATTTTCACAGCTGTATTTCATATTCTTAAATCACATGATCTGTTTTTTTGTTTGTTATGTTCAGAAAATATAAATGTAAAGTTATTTCAGTGATTCACATGTATGGACCAGGGCAGTTTTGATCTTATTAGGGCTAGTGTTTTTATGAACACATATGCAAAACAAAGACTAAATTATTGTCACGATTGAGTTGCATAACTATACACACACAAGATGAAGAGTCACAGTCTTTAATAATCCACACAGTAAATTCCAACAATCCAGATACAGAGCAATAGTCCAAACACAACCTTCACATGGACGACAAAAGACAACTGAACCAACACAGAACTGAACTAAATACACATGATAATGAGACACACCTGAACATAATCAAATGAATAACCATGACAACCAACTCAAAGGGAAACGGAAAACTAAAGCATACTGTGACATTTATATTTTAAATTTAATGGCACATCAAAAGTACAGTTTCTCAGTGCTTGTAAATTGTAAATCACAGAGTTGATATATGGAGAATTACATTTCTTAATATTTCAGTAAATTTACAGTTGAATAAAATAAAAAGTTATGCTGTGAAAATATTGTATATCTAGATTAATATAGCTAATAATTACCTCTTAAAATTTAGCTCAAATCTAAGGTGTCTGTTTACTTTCAGAAATGAATGCTTTGGCATTAAAAGCAGTGGCATTCCTTTGGGTCACAGATTTTGCAGTGTGGTTGTAATCATCAGCTGCTGTAATAGTGGGTTCGATCAGATGTTGTGCTGATTGTAGCACTTGCAGTGATGATTTTAGCACAATATTCAAAACATGGACATTACATGTTCCAATGAAAAAGTGAAAGTGAAGCAAAGTGACAAAAGACTGGATTGAAAGAGCCAAAGACTGAACTGATGCATTTTGAATTAGTTACATATGTTTAGATGCGTGTGGTAAGGAATGAGAGAATGTCATTCATACAGACATAACAGTTGATTTAGGGGGACGTTTAGTGTGTGTAATAAAAAAAGTCTTCA
The DNA here is from genome assembly GCF_018340385.1 of Cyprinus carpio. Classification (NCBI taxonomy): domain Eukaryota; kingdom Metazoa; phylum Chordata; class Actinopteri; order Cypriniformes; family Cyprinidae; genus Cyprinus; species Cyprinus carpio. The sequence goes on from NC_056587.1 coordinate 3,629,532, forward strand.
TAGTGTATTTTTGCATATATGTTTTATGTGTTTGTGATTTAGCTGTGATGAAGAATGTGCATGGTGTGATAGAGGGAATGGTGGGAGTGTGTGTTGTGAAATGACAAGAGGGCCTTTGTAAAAATTCAGGCCTGATCTCGTAGGCCTGCCTTGACACGCAAGCTTGTGAGAAGGACATTAATGCAGAGAGACAGACAGACAGACACACACACCGACACACACACACACACACACACACACACACACACAGTCTGTGTAACAAATTTGCAGACCGGCTGAAAAGAAAAAAAAATCCATACATTTATAGAATTTGCCCAAAAGTTGATTTGCTTTTGTTGTTCTAATGGAATTTTGTATTGCTGCTCAGTTTTAATAGCAAACTACTGTATGTGGTATAACTCTCTACAGAGAATTATAAGCATTGTAGGAGACCAATACTCTGAAATGTAATTATTAAAAAGTACATTATAAATATTGGTCTGAAATTATTATCTTAACTATTAATGCATGTTATTGTATTTTGGTGACTGAGGAAATGCAACATACAACGCAGACTTTTTTGTTTTTTTGCAAATATGCTGAACTTTTATAAATAATTTTTCTTCAGCTGATCAGTACACATAAATTGACATTTCGCAATGCTGCAGATGTTCATAATTAGTAATCTTTCATACATACATTTTTTTTTTTATTCAGACTTTTTTGACTAAAGACTGAAATATTTCTCTTCTTAGAAATTGTATTTTTTAATTTTTGTTTTAGATAAGATTTTTTATTTTTGTTTTCTGCTGTGTGTGTGTGTACCTAGTATTCCCTACGTCTTGGGGACCAAATATTCCTACAAGTATAGTAATTCTAGTAAATTTTGACTTTGTGGAGACATTTTTTGGTTACCATGAGGAAAACAGCTTATAAAAAAAGCAGTGAATGATGCAATGAAGTTTTTAGAAAATCTAAAAATGCAGAAGTTTTCTCTGAGGGTATGTTTAGGGCAAGGGGATAGAAAATACAGTTTATACAGTGTGTGTATAAACGTGTGTGTGTGTGTGTGTGTGTGTGTTTGTACCTACTCAACCTTATTTTGGGCAAATTTGTACCTAAAAGTATGCTAAATCTAAAACATATTTTTGGGGATGAAATAAATATAAATGTAAATTATTATTTTTTTTTTTTTCTTTTGGAAATGCAGTAGGTTTTCTGTTTGGATCAGGGTTAGGATGTGGGTTTGGTTTAGTTATAGTATTTGTACAACTACCTGTATATAAAAATAACAGAAGTCTATAGCATGAATCTATTAAGATAGCTTTGCTTAAACGTGTGTGTGTGTGTGTGTGTGTGTGTGTGTGTGTGTTATATTGTTATTTTGGATGTGTTTACTGCGTGATGTTTAGCATTTACCCATAACTGGTTTGATATATATATATATATACTGTATACACACACGCACACACACTGTTGTTTTGGCTAATTATTTTGCAATTGAAAAACATTTTTCAAATTGTTTTAGACAAAATACTCTAATGCAGTTTACCGACCCATCATAAATAAACAGGTCATATTTATCAGTTATTGTTGTTCATTGTACATTAGCTTAAAGGACACCTAAAAATAAATTTAGACGATTGGTTTTGACTGAACACAGAAAACCAGAATTGGCACTCTGTTTTCAGCTGTCATTTACTATGGCAATGATTTCCAACATTCTCTGTTTCCTTTAATCCACACCCTCTGCAAACACAGATGCACTACTCACAAGAGCCGACACAAATACTATCAATATGCATGTCTTTTTCTGTTGCTGTTTTTTTTTCTGTACTATAACACTGAATTTGAAAGCAGTTAAACATCAGATTTATGTGGCAAATTTTAAAAAGATAAAAGTAACCATTTGTAATTGCTTTTTATTTTTCTGCAAAATGCTACATCCAGCACCTTCCTCAAACTTCAACTCGTCATTTTAATTACACGTATTGTAGGCTGTGTTTTTATTTTTGGCCATTGTATAATTTTGTCCGTATTTGATACAGTGTTTCCGATAGGTCTCTGCCTCAATATGTGCCGAGTTCTGAGTCGCCATCTGTCATATAGTCAACTCTTTAATGTATATCACTTATATGGTAGAACAATGTCTTCCTTTTCATCACTGCTGTACTCATAATGTCAATTTAATTCTCTTTGTTTTTTTCCCTTTCACCCACTTATGCATCAGACTTTACGACTGTTTTTTCCTCACCTATTATTCACTCGGTCTTTCTCTCTCTCTGGTGCAGTGCAGAAGTCTGTTTCTCTGATCATGGAGTGTTCCCGGGAATGCTTCTCTTATCATAAGAGTGTTCCCGGGAATGCCTGCCATTCCCTTTTTGTAGGTTTCTCTATGATAACACAAACAAGTATACATTTATATAAATTATAGCATAGCTAAACAACATGTTATAAAGTATTTTTTCACTGCTATATTTTGTGCCTTTTTCTCATATTCTACATTTTAAGGTTCATGCTAGTATTTGCCGAATGTTGGATTTCTATGTTAAATCTCAGAGGAGATCACAGGATCTAAAAGTGTTTTCTCACAAGACTCTTGCACATATATTCACATAAAAGCCCCTGTTCCTAGCTGTAATCTCTCCTTCACTCAATTCTGTGTCTGCCAGAGCTGTGAGCGCCTTCAGTTTTTTTCCATAGGGCAGTGCTGCCTCCTTGTGAGAAGAGTGTGCCATTACAGGCTTTAAAGAGATGTGCCTGCGTAGAGTTTCATAACTACCTTTTTTTTAATTTGTGGTGCATTCATGGACCTGCACCCAGTCTGTTAGACTTTCCTAGCAGTGGTAAAGTTGTTGTAAGTGAGTGTAAGTGGATCAACAGATATAAATCCAACATGATGGGTTTTTGATTAGCCACCATTTTTCATGTCTTTTCCCCTCCATATGTCCCTTGGAAAATAAATGGAATGCTTGTACTGGCAGATGGCAGCAGTGATATAAATATCTTACAAAAGGGCAGTGTGTGTGCATGGAGAGAGTGCCATGGTCAGTGGTCACCAAAGTGGCTTGAGTAACACTACCCATAAAGCTGTTGCCATGGAAACAGGGAGTGGGCTTTTTGAGATTTTTTTTAATCATGTAAAAACAATGATTGGATAGGAGGAACAGAAAGGCTCTTACACTATTAACCCTCAAACATACAGAGCTTTACCCATCTTTGTATGTGAGAACTGTCGGTCACAGCTGACTGCTTTGAGATATTTTACTGCCATTTTCATGTATTTAGATGTGTCCATATTACTAAATTTAAACATAATGAGTGAAGTTATATTTTGCCGTGTGTCATTCTCAATGGAATCAGCCAGGAAAGAGTTAAAAACTTGTTTACTATAATCATAGTCTGAGCTGGAGGGTCTCGGCCTCACCTCATTGGCTGTTGCCAGGAGCTCAGTGCAAGCTCAGTGGCTGAGAGAGTGTGTAGCCCCTCCCATTGCTCTAACATTGTGTTATATAGAGGAGAAATATCTCTTGATAACCCATTCTTACTTCAGTTTGATTTGCATGGATTTCACTACATCAGTTGAAAGTGGGTAAATATGTATTCCCACATAATCACGTTTCTATCATGAGTTCTTATTTCTTAGATTTTTGTCTCTCGTCTCCTGTCGTTCGATTACCATGTTCCCACATCCAGTGAGCAAGGCCCTGTTTTCACAACTTTCACAACTCGCTCCTCCCCTCCTCTCCATAGAATGACTCTTGTTCTATTTTTATTCGCCTGACTTGCACAGTTTCCCCTTCCCACCCTTTTCCCCTCTCTTTTCTCAAACATTCCACGACCACTAATTTTTTACATCCACTTTTGAGTGTCTTGTACTGGTATATATGTAATGTGTGGGATACTCTTCAGGCGTAAACGTAGAGTGGAATGTATTACTCAGATAATATTATGTCAAAGTATTATTTGGCCACTGTGTTTGTGTGGAAAATGTTACTGCACTTATGGTTACAGTTTCTCAGTAGTTTTTCTTTCTCTCACACACAAATCTTTCTCATTGTAGCGTGACTGTTTGTGAAGGGACTGGCTGATGCTGGGCACAAGGCTAGTACCCCTCTGCCCCATACACACAGGCACACTGACATTCATAGGCACCGTGAGCATGCCCGTGTCAGTGAGGATGCTTGAGAGTTGTATACACTGGTAATAGTGTTTTGGACAGTCACCTTTGTCTGTGACATAATCACTGTCAGCCGATTCACTGGTCAGTGTCCTGTTAGCAGTAAAAGTGGTCACCAAGTTTAATCTCTGACCTATAATACTGTACTCAACCAAAACAAATTTCGCTGTTTAGTTGGTAACATTAAATAAATAACAAAAGATGGGGAAAACATGTTATGTGAAGAATATTTCTTCATCTTTTCTCTTTTTTAATTTTAGTTTTCAATTTATTTTATAACTGGTTTACGTAATGTTTGTGATGTACAGCTGTATGGTCTCCAAGAAAACCTCTGCCCAGTGACAAATCTCATTTGAACCCTGTGGTTTATTTCATTTTTCCCCCCAAGACACTAGGCATTAAAAACCAAAACCATACTCTTGTCCTTACTTGCCACTCCAGAGAAGTGGTATAGGTGTTCAATTCACACAAACAAGAGCAGTGCAGTACTGATTGTCAGCAACGTATTCACAGCTGTCCAGCAGCACATTTGCGGGTGTGATATTGCTTTTATACAACAGTTCTATAAACAATAAATGAATATCAAATAACTCACTTTTCAGACAGAATCTGTCAGTTTAGTTCCTTTATATAAAAGAAGCCAAAGCACCAAGCTTTGTGCGTCACCAAACGCTGCTCAGACTGAAAGCATGCCTGGAGCACTCTCTGGTCTGGAACTCAATGAACAGAAGCCAGCAGAGTGATACAAACTCTTACAGCCAATCAGATTCCAGGACTGGAACTAACTGTTGTGTAATGCTTACTACAGTGTTTTAAACTGAGTGTGGAAAATGTGTGAAGTGTATAGCTACTGTAGAGTTTATTGTATTGGTAATGAGACCAATTTGCATTTGTTGAAAATGCTTGTCTTATTTTGTCACATTGACTGCAGATGATGTGGCTTTAGTGGGTGAGGAAGGGGACATGTTTACTTCTTTCTTGCTTTAGTTAACACAAATAGTATGCATATAAATTATTTTATATATAATTATCATATTTTATTAAGTAAAAAGCTGCCAAATTTAAGTTGAAGTGTATTTTAATGACTTAAAATTCGTCTGTTTTTAAAGTACTAAATGCAATACGTGTGTTTTTATGGCGCCCTCTTTTTTAACATGGCCACAAATGGTATTACATTTCAACTTCTGTTTTTGAGTCCAGCTGATGTGAGGATTTATGTCACATTGCCACTGAGTCTTATTAATCTGCCCCGTAATAAACCAAACCCCGCAATATATATAATACCTGTTATAACAGAGTAGCGCGGCAGCTTCAACGTCACAGTGGGACCAAATGTCACGAGAGCCCACGTAAAGTCATGCCCCAGATTCTGTGTCGTGTTCAATATTTATTAGCTCCTTTTTCAGCCAGTGAGACGCCGAAAGCCAAATCCGGATTTGCATATGAACGCACGCTCCGACCAATCAGCGTGTCGGATTGTCTCGCGATAGGTTGCGTCGTAGACCAATAAGAAAGCGTTCGAAGAGTAAAAGGCGGGTCACGGGCTGGGCGAGGTTGACACGCTGAGAGAACGAAAGAGGGCAGCCTACTATACAACAGGAGGAAGAGGGAGGGAAAGAGAAAGAAAGAACGGGTTTGCGAAGCGAGACAGGAGAGCGAAATCGAGGGAAGAATCGTGGCCAATTGAATGATGTTATGAGACAACGACTTCTTTACTACGAACACCCACGGAGCGAGCGGAGAGGAAAGTGACCCTGCTGCAGGAGAACCGCACTGGACTTTAGGGGCTAATACAATTCAGACCCGACATTTCATCACAACAGCACTGCGCCGGATCATCTCTGTCCAGCTTTTCTTCTCTGTTTTGTATTTCCCCGCCGGTGGCCAGTAAAGCGGGTTAGGGCACGGCGGAGTCTGACCGTGGTCTTTAAGTGGGTTTCTCACTAGTTTCGTGATCGTGTCAGAGCCGAGGGCGAGGAGTTTACTGCACGATTAGCCTTTTGGATGAGCGTCTTTGGGGCTGGGGTATGCGCGAGGGAGGGGTCTCGGAGCAGGCATTTAAAACGAGAAGTCGCTGCCACTAGAAATCAGTTTAAGCGAAACGTGCGTCGTTTTTAAGCCTGAACGAGATCAAAATAAACCCTCCAAAGGCACAGTGATAAAAGGCAAGCGAGACAAACCGATGCTTTCCGCTTTTAGGAACAGAGGATAAGCGTGCGGTTGTACAGTCTACAGGGGTTTCGTTTTCTTTGACATAATATCAGATGCTGCTCTTATACTGGATCTAGTCAAAAACATAACTGTGTGGTAAAGTATTTATAGCAAAATATTGACCATTTCAGTGACACGAGGAATAGTACGACATTTAGAGATAAGTGTTTAACACGTAATTATAAATGACTTCATTCACATGATTACAACGATAGGCTTTAGTGCTTCTACAGTGTAACTGATGATTGTTGGTCTGGAGCACTGCTCAGGTGTTGTTTGCTGATCGAAAGCAGTTGTCTTTCTCTGGCTTTTTAGCCGAGCCCCCTGGCTTTGGTAGTTTCTCTCTGCCAGACACGGTCGTTTCTTCCCCTTTTTTAAAAAAATTCAAAAAACTAAAATCTGGGTGTTTTCCGTGTGGTGCTACAGTTTTACGCCGTGATATGAGGACGGGTTCCGTTACAGCACCCGGCGGTGCGGATGCGAGATCAGGGGCGTTCCCGAGGGGACGGAGTCATCTGGAGCGGTGCTGCTGAAACCAGGTCCGGATCTCCCAAATGCAGCCCCTCGACCAAAGTGGCAGAACAGAATGAGTCCGGTTACTGCTTGTGAACTGGGCAGGGTGTTATCATGCGTTTGAAAATCAGAGATTGAGGCTTTGTAGACCAAACTGATGAATTTGGATCAGTTGTGAAACAGGATGTGGATCTGATAACGTGCACTGACAGCCAGAGAGAATAATATTAGTGACCACGTGAAAAAGACGGATGTGCATTACATGTGGCCTTTTATTATTAAGCATTTGATACGTATCATTTCCCTGCCCGATGGGTATTGCATTTCGTTAATCTTTTTAATAGAAAATCGCTTCCGTTGTGTGTCGCAACCCAAAGAATAAATTGCACTCGTAACCGCGGGTGTAGTAGCACCATGAGCATGCTAACCTGCTAATCTGGCAGATTTGGGCTTCCTATTTTCACGACGATTTACTGAGACAAGCGTTTCCAGGATTTGGGCATTGCTTATTTGATGCCTGCAGTGCTCTTTTATTTTTATAACCACATTTAATACTCTTTATTGCCAAACTACTTATTAATCGTGAAACTGTGTATGTGAATCCCCCTGGGCTGAGGTGAGCTCAGGTCGCGGACTGTTGCAATACTCGAGCTCGAGGATGACCGAGAGGCCTACTTAACCCCTTCATCCCCGCAGCTACCCGTCAATGTAAACAAGCTCAGACGAGGAGGGGGCAAACAGGACCAAAAATAAACTACATCATCCAAATAAAACCAAACCCGTTTCCGCGTTTCGAGCCTCAACGGTGTGCATACTAGTAACTGTGTTCACGGCAGTGTTTTTTAACGCCAAGATCGACATTTTTTGTTATAATCTGTGCGTTTCTGAAGGTGGAACGCTTTACTCTCTTTTGTGCGGTACCTGATAGCACGCTGTCATCATTTTTGCTACAATATGATCTGGTGTCTGAGCCAATATATCTGAGTACAGAAGGACGTGATTATGAACTAAAGATCAGTGTTATTGGAAGACGGCATGTCATTACAAGAACATTTGGTACCAAAATGAAGAACCTCCAGTAGACGGATGCTGGCTGCATCGGCTATGGCCGCTTATTTTCATCGCTGGACTCAACATCACCTGCCTGGGAAAAGCATCATGTGGATATTTCATTTTTAATCGCAACGATTTATATCAGATGAACGTTTGAATCAGTACCTCTATTCAATAGTACATGTTTGTTTAGTTTTTCTGTAAAAAAAAAAAAAAAAAAAAAAAAGACATTTCAAGCCTCTCACTCAACCATGTTTTCATCGGAAAGCCCGCAGTACCTTCGCCAAGGACTCAGCATGTTTGGTCAGTCATTATTACTCAACGTGTCTGATGTTGTGTTCCCTTATAGCAGGACTTTTGCGGCTGAAATACAGTATTCGCAAATCGTGTATATCTGGTTCTAACGGCAGCAGAAAATAACTGCATGAACAGCCTGTTCCTAAATCATATTATTCTGGAAGTGACTGTTTGGCGCCAAATACTGCCTGCTTAATATCAGTCGGGAACAATTTGTTCATGCACTTACTGTTTGCATGACAGTCTGTCTTGCTTTAATCTGTTTTCGTAATAAAAATCAAAATTGTGCTGCAGCAACATGACTGTATTCTTATAATAGTAAAACATTTATGATAGCTTAGTTTAATAGCAAATAACTTTCATACATAATGTTACTAATAATTTTTAGGCCTGTAATCCTTGAGCTCCCTCCTTCATTTTGTCTATTTTAATGCATTTTGTATACTTAGTGTTTATTTTGATGTCAGTGAGAGTGACACTGAAATGTGTAAATATTACCAAAATCATTAATAATTCAGACAACTATGTGTCACAATTATGCAATGGTAAAACATATTATTATCTGCATATGCATCTAGTTATTTATGTGACTCATCATCAGGCTATGATTTGGGTGTTGAATTCGTTTTAATACTTGGTGTTTTTTAATACTGGTTATAATCAATGTTCTTTTATTTTCTCCTGTAGTGTGGACTAATGTTGAGCCCAGATCGGTTCCAGTGTTTCCTTGGCATTCATTGGTCCCTTTCCTGGCACCCACCCAATCAGATCCATCGGCTCAACCTGGTGAGGGCCAACAAACTGTCAGTCATCCGCAGGCAGCTTCTCTGAAGAAAGGTAATTTAGTTAATACAGCCATTGTCTGTTTCCAAAATTAGCTGAAACGTGTTTGTCAACCTTTTGAGATTATAAAAAAAAAATATCTGTAGTCGATATTTATTTAAAAAAAAACTGAAAGCCTGTTTCCTGGGATAGTCCGGACCCTGTTATGTATTTGGCCTCTCTTGTCACATCTGCAGTGACTCTCTGTAACTATATCCTCTGTAATTTAGCCATTTCCCAGTGCAAAAGCTGGAGGGATTCATTAAAGATTCTGTAATGAATAACACATCTTTCTCTTTCAGAGGCTCAGAGTGGATCAGTGCTGAAGGAGATTATAGAGGGAGCACCTAACCCTTCCTCACGGCCCACTCCCTCCGCTGATGAACTGCCCCCAGAGAGAGAGAAGGATGCAGAGAGAGAGAGGCCTGACAGTGAAACAGAAAGTGACGTGGATGATCCGTGAGTGGTCTTGTGTGTGTGTGTGCTTGTGATGCGTCATTCTGTTTGAATGTGTTTTGCTGCTGGTGTTCCTGTGTGTGGAAAGAGGTGCATAATGGCACCACAAAGATAGAGAACAAAAGCATTCCACTTTCTCCTGTGTCTGTGTATGAATCACAGCAGCAAATCAGAGACACTTTACATTAATGAACTGCCATTCGAATTCACTTGTTTTTGCCCTCTTCCTTATGAATCGCATGTAAAATTCTGCCCGCTTTATAATCAAGTCATCTAGTACAGTTACTGCTAAACGTGCTTTACCCATTTAGATTAATACATTGTCTTCACATTAAGATGTTATTGACATTTGTGAAGCTTACATCCATTTAATATTATACACTAGATATTACAGACATGTTAAAGCGCCATGTTTTCTGTTTTAGCAGTGGGCTGCAAAGCAGTAGTTTATCGACACAGTGCATTGCCATTTTCAGTAACTGGCTCGGTGCATTCTGCTGTATTGTTTCAAGGCATAGTGAAGGGTCCTGAGGGTTACAAGAGTGAAATCGTTGGATCTGTTGAGCCTGTTTTGGGCTGAAGTAGCGATACGGTTGTGACTGTATAATAATTATCAGTTAACTACCATAGTGCTTGTATAATAGAAAACTCCATCTTCAAAATTATGTGCATGCAAGCAGTAATACATCATCTTAATGCCTCTGCAATTAATGACATAAGATGATGCTGGTGTGTTGGCATCACATTTGTTAAAAATAGGCAGCTGTGAACAAATGCTTCCTTTGTATTGATGCTCGTAGTGTGAGAAATAATGTTCCTTTGTAAGCAAGAAAGAGAGATTGTTTTAGTAGAGGTAGATGGGGGCAGTCAGCATAGTGCAACACTGGGTTGATTCTTCTCCTCCGTTAATATTTTATATTAACTGGCATTTTTGCGTACAGGTTTTTCCCCGGTGTTCTTCCTGATCCGCCAATTTCTGCGTCTCCTGGAAAGCGTAGATCTCAGTCCCTCAGTGCACTGCCCAAAGATGACAAAACCAGTCCTGGAAAGGTACACATTTGCACATACTATTTTTCAATAATTTTGAATGATCTTATGCCCACCAAAGCCGAGTTTATTTGATCAAAAATACAGTAAAAACTTATTTTCTATTTTAATATATTATAAAATTAATTTTATTTCTGTGAAGGCAACGCTGAATTTTTAGCAGGCATTACTCCAGTATTCAGTGTCACGTGATCCTTCAGAAATGTTGAAAATGTGCTCCTTAATACTTCTGTGAGAACTGTTATTTGGGGGAAAAAAAGTCTTTACTGACACTTTCAATCAATTTAATGCATCCTTGCTGAATAAAAGTGTTAATTTCTCCTGAATTTTTGAACGCTAGTGTATTCTTGTGTGAAAGCCTCACTCTTTCACACAGACACAGTCACTCATTCCTTATTACCCTTTCACTTTCTAGAGGGAGAAAGATCACATCCGGAGGCCCATGAATGCGTTTATGATCTTCAGCAAGCGGCATCGTGCGCTGGTTCATCAGAGACACCCAAACCAGGACAACCGCACTGTCAGCAAGATACTTGGAGAGTGGTGGTATGCTTTGGGACCCAAAGAGAAACAGAAATACCATGACCTCGCATTTCAGGTTACTGGAACTGTCCTGTACTTGCAGATATGCAGGTTTAGACACCTGAATAACCCCCATTAAGTCTTTCCAGCCTCCTGTAAATGTTTCTGTCACTCATTCACAGGTGAAGGAGGCACACTTTAAGGCACATCCTGACTGGAAATGGTGTAATAAGGACAGAAAGAAATCCAGCAGCGAGGGACGTGGTGTTCCAGGGGGCAAAGACATTCGTGAGAGGAGCATGTCAGAAACCACAGGTGTGGAACAGGACTAGAAATATAGATTCTCACTCTACACAGTGTCATGGATGGACTATATGGTGTTATGTACATGGATTATAGTTTCACAACTAGCGCACATTTTTAAAGTAATTGTTCTAGTTGGTTCAATATTTATGTCTTTTTAATCCTGGAAGGATTTTGCTTCAGGGTTCAACATCAAGGTTTATTTATTTATTTTTTGCATCATTAAGGTTTTTCTTTAGAAAGATAGCTACTAATTTTATATTTATTATCAATATTTTAAAATGATGGCATACTTGGCAAAACATTAGTTTAGTTTTCAACTCATTCTTACTCATTCTTAAGACTATGAAGTCATTTTTGCAAGTTCACCAAAACCTCTGGGTTTTTACCTTTTTAATTAAATTATAGAATCTTGTCATTCAACTCTTACAAAACAGGCTCATTACTTAATCACAAAGGCATTGAATGTTGTGATTCACCTTGTAGTTGCTTGGCTTGTAAGGCTTTCACAACAACATGTTTTTTTAATCCCTGTGGTAAAAATGAATGAGGCACAATACTTCCATTACCAGGGCCGCTGAAAAAGTGGACAGTCACTGATGCACTCTGTTGTTGTGACCTGTTGCTTAGCTTTACCATTAACAATGTACAAAAATATCACAATTATCAATATCACAAATAATCACATTCTTCTATTTCTTATGTAATTCAGAACCTCCATCTGTGTCAATGGGAATGGAGCTCAAAGGTGTGGGGCCTGGCATGGTGAGCGTGTCAGAGCGAGTCGGAGCTGAGGGACAGGGTCAGTTGCCCCGTCCTCGTGCCTTCTCTCAGAGTGCCATGCACAATCTGGAGAGGAGCGAGAGAGGCAATCCACAGGCACTCGCTGAGCTCGCACAGGTATAATACCCACACTTGTGCAAGTGACACATTTATTGAGATTCAGGCTCAACTAACTCTTCTTGTGTTTTGATGTGTGGTGATGGTGGTCAGGTTGCAAGGCGGGGTGCTCTCTCCCAGACACAGAGGGGGGTAAGTGAGGACATGACAAGCGACGAAGAGCGTATGGTCATCTGTGAAGAAGAGGGGGATGATGATGTCATTGGTGAGTCAGACTTCATCATCTGAGCCTCTTTCTAAGGTCTTTTAATCCGTAAGGGTTTTCTAAAAATAAGTTAGTAAGTGCTGATGTCATTTCTGTCACCACTAAGATATTTGTATTTATTTGCAATTGTGTCATTCTGTTGTAACGGTCATTATTGTGTCTTATTCAGACGACTCGTATCCAGGCAGCTCCATTGACCTGAAGTGTAAGGAGAGGGTGACAGACAGTGATAGTGAAAATGGATCTGGAGATGAAGGAGAACGCAAGGTATCATCTTGCATATTTGACATCTGTTGGTCTGTCTGTGTTGATCTGTACAAAAAAAAATAAATTAAATTAAAAACAAAAACAAAATCAAAATGAAAATCTTTGTCATTAATAACTCAGCCTCATGTTGCTCCGAGAAACACAAAGACAAAATATTAGAGAAATTCTGCTTTTCCATACAGTGAAAGAGGAGGATGATTTATACTGTCAAACTCTGAAAACATTTGTGTATGACATTTGTTCTACATTTAAGCCAACATTTATTTAGGAGCTTAGTGTGAGGAAAAGACCATAATGTAGGACGTTATTCATTGATAGACCCTCATTCCGCTGAAGCTCTCAAATCTCATTCTCACTTGAGATCAATTAAAAAAAATGCAACCTTTGTCACACCAGGTTTGACGTCATTGGTGCCAAATGCTGTTAGTTCTTGCATTTGAAGTAAATAAGTTAACTCAGTTGTTGTTTTTGAACATACTAAAAATTAGACTTGGGAGCTACGGCTCTCAGAGTTCAGTATCGGTGAACAATGAGTGAAATTACAGTCTGGTCCTTACACAAATCTACCGTATGGCTACAAAAGACTTGAAATATACAAAACAAGTCATATATCCTACATATTGTCCTTTTTAGAGTTTAGCAATACACATTATTATCCGCCAGTGTGTATGCAAACGAGAAGTATTACTATTAAAGGCCTGTTCATACCAACACAAATATTCAGCATGAAATTTCAGTTTCGATTTTCACATGCAGCAATTTTGGCATTCGCTATGAATATAAAACAACATTTAAACAAAAATCAAAACTCACACTCTCACAGCAATTTTGGCATTCGCTATGGTGTTTATCAAACAAACTCATGGGTTGGCCAGTGTTTTTCCCAGTGTGAAATACATTAGGACCCCACACCCCAGTTTTTTGGTGAACTGTCCCTTGCTGAATATAGTCCCACAAAATAGTGAAATGTAGAACGCTTTGCTCTCTGTAGAACTAGTAAATTGCTTATGGTCCTTAAGCATTTTTCCTAAGTCAATTATTAATGAAGTTTGCAGAAGGCTATTACACAGTAAGTTTTATTAACTGGTAAAGGATCTGTGTCATTGCATATGCTTGCTCTAATTTATGTTCTCCTCTTTTCTCTGCTGCTTTCTCACTTGCGCGGCATCAGAGAGTTTTTGCTCCTGTGATTTGCTCCTCGTCTTATGGTCATGGTCGGAGCGTATCTCTCTCCTCCTACCCCAGCTCCAGACGCTTTAGCGATGCTTCCTCAAAGAGAAAGCGAGCAGTGGAGGGAGGTGATGGAGAAAGAAGGGAAGGTGAAGGAGCAGTGTCCCAGCCCTCTGCGGGTCAGTCCATCCTGGTCAGTTCTGCTGGGGGAGTGTCATCAGTGCTAGGGGCGGTGAGAGTGGCGTCCACTGTTGTCACTAATGTGGTGCGGCCTGTGGTCAGCACGCCGGTGCCGATCGCCAGCAAGTCCCCACATGACCGGAAACCCGCTCCGCCACAGACACAGCTTTACATTGGACCTGGTACCACAGGAAACCCAGCAACAGCTTCAGGTGGAGGGGGTGGGTACTATTCCTCATCATCACCCAATCCTGTTAGTGCATCAGGAGCTCAAGGGGGGCTGGTGACCAATCTAGTTTTGGGAGGCACATTCCAAGCCCCGCCCGGTGTACAGCTTGTCACACCCCCTCCTCCACAAAACCCAGCCTCCCCGGCATCGGCCCCTCTTACTCATAGTAACGGTCCACTTCCTCTGCCCGTTCTGCAGTCACACATTCTTCCCTCTGCCTCAATAACGCCCTCATCGGGCCAAAAACCCATAACACAGGTTCAGTACATTATCCCTACCCTCTCTGCCAACAATCCCAAGAGCCCTTCCCCTCACCAGGCCGGTCAGCCAACCAATATCTTCACCCTACCTACAGCTCTGCCCACTCACGCCTCGTTGGCCAACGGGAAGCAGTCGGGATACGTCTCCAGTCCTGCTGTGGGTGTAGTTAGCCCAGGAGCCAGAGGTAAGGATAGATACTTTATAATAATACACTGAGTGATAAAACATACTAGAGAATGTACCTTTTACATTGCAATAAAATTGCCAGATTACCTTTTGCAGTAAATGTATGATTTCAGTACAAATTATTTTTTTTTGTATTGCTACCATTCACACATCAGCATGAAAATGCCAGTAAATCTTTGCAATGTATGTTGTTTAGATTGAGCAAATCCACTCCGCTGTAAAGTTGTTGCCAAAAGTATACTTTTATTTCGATGCAAATGTTTGCCGTATTTGCTGAACGAAAAGCCTTTTTATAGTATACTCCATTTTATAGCATGCACGAAAACAGACGCTAAACACGTGCACTAGAAAGTTTCCTCCTTGTCCAGTGTTTGCATCAATTCTCTTAAAAAATTATGAATGATAAAATGTCTTTGTACTTTAAAATAGAGTTTCGAGTATATATCACTCACACTTGCCAATGTGGTTTATTTTTGTTGCATCTTCAGTTGTTTGTTGTAGTAATTGTTTTCTGTGAAAATGGCCCGGGCCAGTGTAGCCAGCTTGTGGATAAACTAACAAAGTGAGAAAAATTCAAGACGCGTGTGTGAGATGAGCTTGAGTATGTGCTGTAAAAATTCTGTTGGCACGCTGATTGTGCTGATGACTAAATTTACCACAGTTGCACTGTATGCATAACCTAACATGTGTAAAAAAAAACAAAAAAAAACAAAGTATACTTTTGGCTTAATTTGACAGCTAAAATAATTTTGTTTAAAATGGCCAAAGTAACTCTGCAGTGTGTCAGAAATAGAAACGTCATATTGCAACTATTCTGGACAAACCATAATTTTCACTTGCATTGTAGACAGCTTTATACATACAAATTATAATCGTAGCGATTTAATTTCGATGCACCACTTTTGTGTGGTCTAGTCAGGATTTTTAACAGCAGACAGCTTTGTTCACACATTAGCACCAATACACAGGAAATTGTTGAAGCTCTAAACACATGATCTCTAAACAGAAAAATGCTGTTCATTTTCCATAAAAGCCTGTATGTGTGAAAGTGCTGATTGTCTTGTTCATTGTATTGTGGCTCAGAGCCATCATCATGTTGGCGTTGGGTTTTAAAGGTACTGTTCTCCGTAGTTTTGTGCTGTGCCAGAAAAGACAGTCTGTGCAAGACCCAATTATTTTAAACACTTTGTTCTTTCTTTTCTCTCTTTTTTTCCTTCCTGCAGTGCAAACACAGTCACCAGTCTTGCAGGGCAAGATGCTGGTTCCCATGGCAACAGTGAGGGCTGCTCCTGCCGCCTCTCAGCAGTTTCCCTTGGTAGCCCCTCCTCTTCCTGTTCAGAATGGAGGACAAGCAGGAAGCAAGGTGAGATCTCAAATGGTAAATGCTTAATTAACAAATTGACATTTGAATTAGTAGTGATTATTAATTTTGAGTAAGATCTTTTTTTGATCCGCATGTCTTCCTATTTCCTTTCTAGATTTTTCAGATTGCGCCGATGCCTGTCGTCCAGTCGCAGCTTCCCTCTACAGGACCAGTGCAGCCTGGGAGCCCATTTTCTGTTACTATGGGAACAGCTACTGTGGTCGCCCCAGGCTCTACCCCGTCTCAGACCGTGCTGCTACCGACCCCACCTACAAGGTATAACTCACACTTTCACAAGGCTACTTATACTCACCTAGCCGCACACGCACAAACATCTCCCCCACTCTTCTTTTAACAACTCCTACACTCCTGAAGTGCTGCAGCACAAGAGAATAACCCTGGATTGCTGCTCTCACTCTTTGTCTAATCTGGTTTCTGTAAATATCACTTTTCTCTTGACAGAATCACTTATGTACAGTCCGCTCCTGGGGTTCCTTCTCCTTTGCCATTAGTTCCCACGACAACAGTCTCATCCTCTCAGACAGCTTCAGCAACACCTGGATCTGCTTATGTTCCATCACCCTTGGCGACCTTTGCAGCGATCGCTCATCCGGGGCAGACTTTGGTGCAGCCACTGATTGCAGGTCAGTGGACTCATAATTAAAACAATTCAATATATTTGTGTCATCTAAATGTTAGGGCAGTCGTTTAAATAATCAACATGTGTGGTAAAATCAAGCATTGTGAAATATTATTACAATTTAAAATAGGTTTCCATTTTAAAATTAAGTAATTTATTCATGTGATGCAAAGCTGAATTTTCAGCAGCCATTATTCCAGTCTTCATTGTCACATGATCCTTAAGAAGGATTCTTTTATAACTAGAGAAATACCATAACAACAACACATACATCAAAAATAAATCTTTTGTAAATCTGTAAAATTATTTTGCTTTTTGATTTTGCTCATTTTTTGTATCTTTTTTTGTAAAGTGTGTTGCTGTTATCTACTGTTTCACCAGGTCAGCCATCACTGTTGGCCCCGGCCCAGTCTCCCAGCGCCCCTCACGCTCCTGCCATCTCCGCTATCTACACCCCTACAAATGTGACCCTGGCAACTGGGGTGGTGTCTATGGCTACGGTGTCACCCAGTGTGGTGTACACAGTGTCCAGTTCCTCTTGCCTATCTCCACACATCCTTCCTAAACACACCATAATGACCTCCATGACCTCTGTAACCTCAGACAGGCAAGGGAACGTATCCACACATTCTGAGCGACAGTTGCACCAGGAAAGAACACTGGACCGGCAGCACACAGACAGTCAGGTCTACACGCAATCCTCTGAGAGACAGACCGAGAAGATCTCTCTCTTACAGCCGGACAAACAGTTCCAGTTCCCAAGTAAAAGCAGCAGCAGTTCAGTTGCACCCTCACCGGGCACCTCAGTGCCACTGCAGCCTGGAAGCCCTGCTCAAACCTCTCATTCTGGTAACTAACATCTGGTTTAACATCATAAATTCCATCTGTTTTCATGATGGTAATGCTGCCCTGCTGTGGTTTAAGACTACACAAGGTCCCTCTTTTCTCTTTCAACAGGCAGTGCTCCGGGGACACCGAAACTGATCACGCCAAGGCCTCCTCAGAAAGTGAAAGCCACTGTGGCCAACATCCCAGTGGGCAGTTATGATGGAGGAGGGAGAGGCAAAGAGCGAGAAAAGGAGAGAGACAGGGAGAAAGAGAGAGAGCGAGAGAAGGACAAAGAGAGTGGTAGTCGGTTCTCATTTGAGGTAGACAAGGCAGCCGAGACGAGCTCCCCTGCAGCCTTTTCACCAGAGGAGGGGTCCGCAGAAGCAGAGAGTGCTACACCTATTGGCCGTGGCAAAGAAGCAAATGCTAAGGAGGTTAGCATCATTAACATGACTGTCAGATACATTATAAACCAAATCAGTCTAGTTTTTTTTGTGTTAGTTGCATAAAAGCATAAAGTTACTTAAAGTAAGTACATTTTATTTATAAAGGACATTTATACATAGCAAAGCTATCCAAAGTGCTGAACAATGTAAAATAAAATTAAAGGAGAAAAGGAAACACAGAAAAGAATCAAACAAGATATATAATACAATAAAACAACGAAGTGAAATTAAAATGCTAAGGAGAGAAGATACGTTTTCAACCTCGATTTAAAAATGGTAATGGAAGGTGCAAGGCAGCAGTCTAGATGCAATTGGTTCCACAGACAGGGGGCAGTGAATTACAGTAAACGTGAGGTAATAAAAGCATGAATAACCATCTCCAAATCCTGAAAAGACAAAAACGATTTAAGTTTGGAGATGAGCCGTAATTGATAAAAACTGTTCCTAACGACAGAATTAATTTGTTTGGACAAACATAATTCTGAGTCTATGATAACACCCAGGTTTCTAACCTGTGAGGAAATGGAGGGGAAATGATTGGCCAGCTCCTTAATAAAATCCTTTCTTATTTTTGGGGGACCAAAAACAATAATTTCTGTTTTATTCTCATTGAGTTGGAGAAAGTTATTTGATAACCCTTTTTTTTATATTAGAGATGCATTCCAGCAATGGTTGAATGGAATCACCAGCTTTTAGCAGGAGGTACAACTGTGTATCATCAGCATGTAAAATGAAAAGAAACATTGTGCTTCTTGATAATATCCCCCCGAGGGCACATATATAAGTTAAAAAGAAGCGGTCCAAGAATAGAGCCCTGAGGTACTCCACTAATAATTGGGGCAGATGATGAGGAAAACTTGCCTCGTGTGTAGTAGGCAAAAACTACACACAAAACATTCCTTTTGTGATAAAGCTCACTCTATTTTTCTTTTTGCTCCACCCAGGCTGAATGGAAGGACTCCCACCCTTCTTCTCCATTACCTCCTTCCTCTGGATCAGATCCTGCTCCGCCTCAGTCTCATGGTGATAAAGATGCACCACCTAAAAAAGTCAAGGCTCGGCCCCCACCACTCAAACGACCGTTTGATTCTGTTGACAAGTATGTTTCATGAAATATGGCATTATTGGTACTGATATGATTACGATTAGTGCAGAATCATAAACATTTTAATGACTTAATTGCATTCCTATTTATATACAGGTTTAAATGAAAAAAAATGAATGTGACCCCATTGCATGTAGAGTAGTCAGAATCTTGTGATTGGTCATGTGTTGCAGGGTCCTGTCAGAAGTGTACTTTGAGGAGCGCTTTGCAAAGCTGCCAGAATTCCGTCCAGAGGAGGTTCTGCCTTCTCCAACCCTGCAGAGTCTGGCCACCTCCCCACGAGCCATACTGGGCAGCTACCGCAGGAAGAGGAAAAACTCCACCGGTGAGAGTAAGATTCAGACCTCTCTAACGACTGAATGTGAATTATAACTCAGTGTTGATGATATTGGGTCAGTTTATTCATTCAAATCACAAATCAACTAGCCCTCAATCCCCCTTTATACAGACCTGGACTCATCCACAGAAGATCCAATCTCTCCAAAAAGGAAAAGCCGCCGCAGATCCAGCTGCAGTTCAGAGCCAAACACACCTAAAAGCGCTGCAAAGTGTGAGGGGGACATTTTTACCTTTGAAAGGCCAGGTAATACTTCACCACCCACAACACCTTCATCATTCTGCAGCCTATATTATCCTGATTCAACTGCTTTATCTGGTACAGATGGAGAAGATGTTCTGGGGGAGCTGGAGTTTGATAAGGTGCCCTACTCCTCTCTCAGAAGAACTCTTGATCAGAGGAGAGCTCTTGTCATGCAGCTATTCCAGGAGCATGGCTTCTTCCCCTCAGGTAACGCACACACTGTACCACCCACACAGCTTACAGACAGAACAAAAGTAGATGCTATTGACATAACATTATTCATTAGACCCATGGATTTGGGGGTCCTTGGATAAATACAAGACTAATGGAATCTTAACAAAAGAAAATATATGTATTATAATAAAAAACATATATAAATTAAATGTATATTATGAATGTTTCAAATGTATTTCTAAATCTAGCTATTATAATTTATAACTTTACTTATTTATTTATTTAAATTTATGACCAAAAGAAACCTTTAGCAGGTCAAGGATTAAAAACTACCGTCAAATACACACTGAAATGAAAAAAATAAAAGTTAAAAGGTTCCCACGGGTCCTTGAAAGTTTGTGAATCTGAAAGAAAAAAAAATAAATCAAGGCCCTGGAAAGGTTTTGAAAATAAACATACATTGATACAGGTCCTTGAAAGTGCTTGAATTTATTTTGTGAAGTTTTCTGGAAAAAAATTCCCTATTATTCCCTCTGGTCCACTAATGTGTTATTTTGCCAACGATTCGTGGCATGTGCATACAAGCTTGCTTGATTTACATTAGTTATGCGCATTTATGCGTTACGTGAAGTGTTTCGCACGTGAGGTACTTTGTGTTGTACGTTGCCATGACGTTAGAGTAAACATATTTCCTCTTTTTCCCAGACACGTCCTCTTTTTGGACCTTAAAAATATGCGCCTGGCCGGGATTTCTGAATCGCCCAAAATGTCAGGAATTCGGCTTTTGCTTTCTACAGTTGCCAGTGCGATTTTGTATTAGAGCGCTGTGAGGGACTGTTTTCTTAATCCTGCTCCCACTGAATTTCTGACCATTATTGCCCACTCCCGTGATTTGTGTCCAATCCCACTGCTCCCTGTAAACATTCTAATATTGCCTAATTTTCACGCATCAGGGAACCGCTATCCGTACACAGAGTATTTAAAATGTTTGAAATGTTGCTTAAGTATATTTGATTGAAATGCTTGTATTGAAGCATTTTGCATTCTGCCTATGATAAAACTGAGCTAGATGTTAAGTTTTGTGAAGGAGGGCCACTGGTAGGAAGCTTTTTAGCTGTGTTTATGATCAATAAGCATAACAGTGACCGTAAAATATGTAATTTAGGTATGGAAATGACATTTTCAGTTTTGATATTTGGGATATGGTTATTGCACTACCTTGGGCACTACTTTAACCACCAACCAACCACACCCCAGCCCCCCGCCCCACCCGTACCCACTGTCCTCTTTTTGGAAAACTAAAATATGGTCACCCTACATGACGTTCATGTGCTACAAAACTACTAGGATGGTACCTATATGTTTCACAGACACACCCGGAAATTAACGATGAATTGCTTTGCTTGTTAAGATAATGTAAACCCATGAGGTAAGAAAAACTAAAAAGCAAATTCATATATCTTAAAACTCCTGGTTACATGAGCCTAAGCTCTTTTCAATAAAATCCACACAAAAGCTAATATCAGATCATTTTAGAATACAGTATAGGATGTACTGAATATTCTTCAGTTTTATTCAAAACAGAAATACAACAAATAGAATATCAGATCTCTATCATATGGCCAAAAATAAACGCAAAAAAATTATTGCATAGTTCTGTTTGACACATGAAAACTGTAACAATGTATTTTACAAGATAACACGATGTAACCGTGCTCTCACTTGAAATGTGTCCCCACATCAAGTCCTTGAATTTGAAGTTAATCAAGGTGTGAGAACCCTGGATAAAATAAATTGTTTATCTTGTATTACTAAATAATAATAATATTATTATTATTATTTTTAAAGAAATATCATACAACCAAGTTTTTTTCATCCATGTTTTAATTTATACAGGTTTGTTTTGCAGTATTTTATTTTCAGAAAATAATATGCAATTTTTTGTTGTAAATTAATTGTTATATTTTCATTTGGTTACATTTTTAAGGTTTTATTCATTTACTTTATTAGGCACCATTTTTGATGATAAATTAATAAATCATAAAACACAGAAAGCAAAATGGAAAACAGAATTTAGATGAAAATGAAATGGATTTCTTGGGACCCTAAATTAAAATGTGGGGTTTAATTGTGAACAAACATTGTTTACATTCATTCTCATACTCTAACAAACATGTGGAAAGCATTTCCACATTTATGGTAAATTAATATTGTGATTGTATTTTTGGCCATATCGCCCAGCCTAGTGCATAGTTAAAGGAATGAAATGAATATTATCTTGTTTTCTCACCATCACGTCATTCCGAGCATGTAAATTCTGGTCTCTCTTTTTCATGCAGTTACAAAAAGAATCGACTGAAGCTTCAAAAAGTTCCATAAATGCATCATAAAACACTTGCACTTCTGATACCTTGTGTTGGCTTTGAGTGAGAAAGAGACCAAAAATGAAGTCAGAGCTTGTTATTAAGAGCATCATGCTGTGATTTATGTCGGCTGAGTGGCGCTTCTTCTGAGATTATGAAGTTCGAAAAACCCCTGCATTTGATAAATAAAAATAATTTTCATAATTTTCTTCCATCTAATGCTGTCTTTCTCTCCCCCTTTCGCCCCTCTCCTACATTCAATAGCTCAAGCTACTGCTGCGTTCCAGGCGCGATACGCTGATATCTTCCCCACTAAGGTGTGTTTACAGCTTAAGATCCGAGAGGTCCGGCAAAAGATCATGCAAACGGCAGCTCCGTCGGAGTTGGCCGGCACTTCAGATATATCCTCATTGCCGGGACCTTCTGGGGCGGCGGCAGCCAGTGACCTAGCTGCAGGGGCAGAGCCTCAGGAAAAAGAGGCCGAGCGGGAGGGTGAGCAGAACAGCTCGGAGGAGCCCAGAAATGCTGGCGATTCACAGGACTCCACCAGATGAGGTTGATGGACAGATGGATGGCTTGAAGACCAGATGTCTCCCCTCAGCATCTGCACAATCTACATTTGTTGTCTTGTCTCTGCTATGACCGCCTCCGAAGGACTTGGAGAGAAAAGCAAGAGCAAAGTTTTCATGGATATGGAGCAGATGAGGGGAGACGCCTCAAAACGTTTTGGGGTTTTGATACTTCTCAGTATTTCACGTGACGTTGAATTATGAAAACTTTACTTTGACACATTCAGACACTTGCTTACATAAACACAGACACTGTTGAATATACACTCTTTAATTTACAGCATTATCTTAGTCATTAGGCTTCCTTTGGACTTTGAAACTAGAGGACTGTGGGCCTGTCCTGTACGCCAGTGAAGTCACAGTGCTGCTGATGTCTCTAGAAAGGCGAGACGTGCGAGGGGACCCCATCCCTGGCCACTGTTGTGTTTCGTAGGCCTGTTTGGCAGTAGTTTGGCCACAGGTGTTTTTTATTGGTTTGTGGGTTACTGCCAGTCATTGTGAGGCGGGCCTCCTTTGGCTGAGTTTAAGTGATAATGAAGACTTATTGTACTTTTATTTTAGATTTTTTTTTTTCTTTTTCTGTGGTGTTTTAATTTTTGAAGACTTTTCCCAGAGAGCTTTAAGGCACTGAAAACCTTCGGTGAGGGACTCTGAACTGCGCTGCCATTCGGAAGCCTTTCGTCCGATGATTGGCTTCAGTGGTTGTCAATCAAACTGGAGTCATTCTGAGGCCTCTGATTGGCTAGCCATGAAGGAAAAAGGTCATGGAAGGGAAGTCGACAGGCACATTATTGCCATTGATGTATGTTTTTCCATATATTAAGAGATTCCACATATTTAAACATTTCTTTCCCTGCCTTTTTTATTCAACTTTTCATGAGCTGGTGAAGCACGGAGCAATGAGAATGTTGGGAATATATTCTTAAGAATTTACTATAAGAATTTTATTAACTTTTTAGAGAAACTTGATTTTTCAACACGTAATGCTACAGGTCATTATGTTATAAAATCTCATTATTACTGTTCTTATTAATGCTTTGTTGTTCTTGTGGATCTGATCCTTATAACCTATATATACTGTATTCCTGTTAATATACTCTTTCTTTAGCAGAAACTCTTCCCTCGCACCTAGAGGCACTTCCACTACCTTTTTTTTAGACACTTTTCTTTCACTCTTTATATTGATATTCACAATGTTTTATTTCTTACCAGGAAGTAATTACATAAGCCTTTGTTATTAGACACTCCAAACATCTTTCTGGTAGTCGTATGTTTTTTATTATTTCAGTTTGCCACTTACATTCCTCCCTTTTCTCATTCCTCCTCCTGTCACTTTATCGTTCTTTCCTCATTCACTTTAAGGCTGTGAGGTGAGACTGGGAGGCCATAGATGGTGATCTTCTCTTGCAGCACTGGTCTTTGTTGTACATAAATACAGTAAGAGTCCAAAGACTCAAGAATCACAATAAAGAGCAGAAACCTCATTGGAAGAAACAAAGCCAGTAACAAGAAATGAAATTGTATAACTAAAGGAGAAATAAAGAAATATGGTTAGAAACTGTTCTTATTGTGTTACCTTGTTTTCCTGATTTACATATCTGAGAAAGACTTTATACCGATAAGCTTTACATCTGAACTGTATCTCTCAGTAAACAAATAAATAGATGTTCAAAGAAACAGACTCTTCTTTATGAGTAAAAAGATTGAGGAAGAAACAATGTGTAAAACTTCACTGATCTACTTTTGTGTATCAAGTTTTGAGTTCTGAAAGTTAGAGTATGGCTGAATAGTACATGAAGTTATTAAGATGTGAACATTAAGAATAAAGGTATGATTGGGTGTTTCCTTATGCAATATAGGTATATTGTTGTTAGTTTATCACATTTCTTGATTTGCTACCTGAAAAGATTAACCTACAAAGCCAATTGCCGTATGAAGAAACTTATGGATTCCATCTAACATCAGAACAGATTTAAAGAGATTTACTCCATTTGACTCAAAAAAAATAATAAATAAAATAAAATAAAAAAATAAAAAAAAAAAAGATCATTTTCTTAAATTGTTTCAAACCTGTATGACTTCATTCTTATCTGGAGCACAATAATGTCTCAGTGTGGTTTTTGTCCATACAATGAGTCACTGGGGTCCCCTTTTGGCCACATTTGACTTGCATTGCATCTACTAAGAACGTTGAAACTTTTAAAATATCTTGTCTTTGTTCCGCAGAAGAAACTCATATAGGTTTTAAACAACATGAGGGTGAAGAAATGATGACAGCATGTTCAATTTTGAGCAAACTATCCCTTTAAGATGGTTGCTGGTTATTGCTGTTATAACAACATTTCTTAAAAGCAATTACAAGGAAAACGGAGAAACTGATTTATTTGCAACACTTCTCTAAATCAACATCATAACATTAATAATGCTACAAACATTCAGTGTACAGACCGAGAGATGTATGAGATGTAACACATGGGAATCCTGTGTCCGTTGCGGTGATGAGCACGCACTTGTTTTGAACTCCCATTCTTCAGGTCAGTGCCCTTAAACTACCTCTTTGAAACAACTGCAGGTTAGAATGTTAACTGGAAATCATTACTGTCCATGAGTGTAATTCTTATACCCTCCATCTGGCGCTGTCCAAATGTCAGAACAAGAGTGATGCAGTGTCATCAGTAAGACAGTATGTCCATTTCTAGTCTCAAAACAGAAGCCTGATCACAAATCACAGATCTGAGCCTGTCACATGCATCCTCTAAAATCAGCCCTCTTTTAAGATTGTTAACTGAAATTTTGAAAAATGTCTTTTAAAAATTGAAAATAAGGCTAAAAAAATATCTGAAAGGATGGACTGGAGTGGCTTTTTGAGGTACGCATGTTCACACGTTCAATGACTTTAATGGAAAAGGATACCCTGTTTTTTGTCTCTGCACTTGTTCTGACCCATCTGACATCTCTTACGCGCTTCTTTTGATCACAGTCTTCAAATCTCCAGGACGATGGCCACAGGAAGGATTCTCTCACATCAACTGCAGGCTGTCCACAGTGATGGCCTCCATGCTGATGCCGCTCTCCAGTGCCGAGTGGTACAGCTCGATGGCCTCTGCCAGGTCTCCGCTTGTCTCAATGATGGCTATAGTCTCTCCGAACTCGTTACACATGATAGTGGGAGTCCCCTGAGTCTGAAAGGTTAAAAAAATATATAAACCATTATTTTTTGCACCAAAAATGAATATGCAGAACTAGCAAAGACCCAAACTCACACAAAATTTTGGAATCGATTCTGATTCATGGTTCTGGAACTGACTCTGGAATCAATTCCTCACTGTTGTTTTCTAATTTTTTCTTTTTTTTTTTAAGATCAAAGGAACATGTTCACCTAATATCACTTGGCTTTATTGTAGGAAACATGTTGAAGACATAAGCTAATCATATTTTTATGTTGTTTGCTATTCGACATGCAGGAACTTGAGTAAATGAAAGTTAACCATCTTAGTCAGCAATACATGTTCATACATATGGCTTTATTTGAAAGTTTCTGCATGACATAATCATGATACTGAGTTGTTAAAAATGCATACGGTGTAAAAGAACAGGGGCAATCAATTTTTTTTTTTTTTAACAGATTTGTTACAACTGACCATCACTATAGTTAGTGAACAAGGTGTGAATTAATGATTAGCTGTATTGAGCTGAAAAGGCTATTAAGGAGGAGTTGGTTACCTTTTATTTTTCCAACCTTTGCAATAGATTTTTGATTCCCAACGCCTCGGAATCTCAATTCTGAGCTTTAACACACAAAAGTAACAGCTTCCTACCTGTGTCAGGTTGGATGTCTGTATTTGAAAGACTTGGGGCTGTCCAAGCTGCACCTCTTGCTGGCAGAATGCTGGTACCGTGGCTGCCAGGTCCATCTCAGAAGCTTCCACAACAGCAACAGTTGCTGTGTTACATTCTGCAGTCACTGCTTCTGTGTTGTGTTCTGGCTCTTGTTGCTTTTGGGTGCGAGTGTGGGTCTTACGATGGTTCCTAAGGTTCGAAACCGTCTTGAAGGTCTTTCCACATTCACCGCAAGCGTGCGGCCGCTCGCCCGTGTGTGTACGCCGATGTTCTGCCAGATGCATGCTCTGCACAAAGCCCTTATCGCAGAACTCGCACCGGAACGGACGCTCGCCCGAATGCGTGCGAAGGTGCTCCCGCAGGTGTGTGTTCTGGCGAAACCGTTTTCCGCAGATCGCACAAGGATACGGTCGCTCACCGGTGTGTACTCTCTGATGTAGTGTAACGCTCGAGGCTGAACCAAAAAGTTTTCCACAGACGGGACAGGCATGAGACTTCCCAGTGGCAGAGCTGGAACCTCGTGGCCGGCCGGGGCCAAGTCCGTGACTTAGCTGGTGCAGGCGGAGATTTGCAGGAGAGTTTAACCTCTTGCCACAAATAGTGCAATCCAGATTAGGTCTCGCCATCGAAGGAGCGCTTAGTTGCTCTGTATTATCTGTCGCGCCCTGTTGACTGCTAACCTGGGAGTCCTGGGAGATGCCGTGTGGCTGTGTCAGGTTGGGATGCTCCTCCAGGCAATGTATGTCTCGCTGACGCTTGCGCAAGAACCCCTCGGAGCAGTGTGGACAGGGGTAAGGTGCAGGAGACCCTGGGTGGTGAAGAAAACGATGAGCTACAAGCTTAGCAGGGCGGATAAAAGAAGCAGAGCAGTCTGGACAGGGTGAGGGCGTCGCGTTGCTGTGAAGATGCTGATGGTGTTGGCGTAGATTTGACGATTGGCTGAAGGCTTTGTGGCAAATGTCACACCGGTACGGACGGACTCCAGTGTGTGTAAGTCCATGGCGGGAAAGATTTGCAAGAGAGGAAAAGGTCTTTCCACACACACTGCACTGGAACGGCCGCTCGCCCGTGTGTGTGCGCAGGTGGTTTCGCAGATGGATCTGCTTCTTGAATGGTTTCCCGCAGATGTTGCATTTAAAACGCCTTTCGGTCGTATGAGTCGTTCGGCGATGACGCAACAGACGGACCTGTGAGGAGAATCTTTTTTTACAAATAGAGCAAGGGAACTTTGGCTCTTCCTCAGCAGCAAGGGTCCCAGGTTTACTTTCTTCCTCTCCTCCTCCCACACTGGCAGTAGTTGAGTGGTTCGGGTCGCCTGTCTGTATTTTCCCTCCATTTTGGGTTTGTTCTGTGTTTGAGGGTTCAGCATGAAGCCCGTTTTCTGTTGACTCTGAAGACTGGGAAACCACTGCAATACCTGCAGTGAGCACAGGACCTGTGTCACTGGACTCTCTTCTGTCATCTTCCACAGGAGAAATATTCACCGCTTGTCTTTCTTTCCTCCAAGCAGCCTCCCGTTCTCTTGCTCTTTGAATGATAGAGAGAGGTGACTGCTGGGCCAGTACAAACTGCAGAGGGGAGAGGTTTGAATTCATCTTGTTTTTTTTATGAAAAACCACACTGAGACAAATTTGTATGGATAAAATGAATAGCACTTACAGTGTACATTTTTTTTTTAAATTGAGATTTCTTAAATTGCACGACCTCAGTGCAAATATTTAATAAATCAATTATAATAATTCATAATTATTTAATACTGTTAAATATTATCTTTAGCAAAAAGGCCAAGGCCTCTAAATGTAATAATAGTAGTATTCAAATACTGGTAAATGTATGTATATATATAATATATGTAATATAATATAATATTAACCAATACAGATACATTCAACAATCAATTTTAAAATCTCTAACATTGGCTGATAACCAATATGATACTGATGTTGTCAACTATTACCTGAGAGACTGCTGCGGTCGGTTCACGTACTCTGTGTGTGCGACGATGGTACAAGAACTTGGTCATGTTGGTGAAGGTTTTGGGACAAACTGGGCATTTGTGCAGTGGCTCAGATGTATGTGATTTCCTAAAGCCGGAAAAGCGAGATAAAATTTAGTTTTGATGACAGAGAACCCAAATCACGAGCAAGTTTTGATGTTTGACAATACAGTTTGTATTTGTTATTACCTGTGTATCATAAGAGTCATTTCTGTGGTAAAACCATGGCCACAGTCCACACACAGAAAACGTGCCTCACCAGAGTGTGCGCTCATGTGAGTCTGAAGGGACACCAACTTCTTAAACACTTTATCACACTCTGGGCACTCATGTGTTCCTTGTTCATGCACTCGAAGGTGTGCCACAAGCCGATTGGCAGAGGTGAACGTTCTTTTGCATTCCTCACACTGAAGATTGCTGGGTGACGGCATCAAACCCAAACCAGCTGAGCGGGCAGTGTATGTACGCCTCCCAGCAATAACTTTGCCAACTTTGCTGCCCTCTTCGGATCCATCACTTCTTCCTTCATCTTCCTTAGCCCCAGAAATATCTTCATACCCCACCATCACCCCAGTGTCCCCACTCTCTTTGTCCTGGCCTAAGAAGTGCTCCCCTTGGTGTTGAAGGAAGTCCTCTGGTGTGCTAAACAGCAGATTACACTCAGAACACTCATAAGGATGGATAATTAAAATCTCCTCATTTTCCTTATTTAATGTGTTCATCTGACCAGAGGAAGGGAGGAGGTTCAAAGTCGTTACATTGTCCAGCCGGATAGGATCAGCAGGTAAGAGAGGGGAGAGCAGTTTAGCTTTCCGGAGTGTAGCTGAAGCTGAACCATCAGCGATCGCTTGGGCGGAGCAGAACTGTAGGCGGAGCATCGCAGAGGTGGAGCCAGGCAGGGAAGCGTTGGCTGGTACTAGCATAGTTCTGGGAGGGGCTGCAGTTTTAGATGGGTTTTCTTGCTCTCGAAGAGCCTGAAATGTAAAGACAACAAAAATAAGTTTGGAAATATGGGACCTGTAAGATCCTAAAACAATGTGCAGATAGGCCCAGACATTGTCACACTGAAACTCCTGAATTACTAAGAGGGGAAAAACCTGATCCTATCACCGTGGACCCCACCGTAACATGAACAAAAATCAAATATAGCTTTTATCCCTTCACTCCTAGTTAGATCATGGTGTAAAACAAACCCTCTTTAAAGAATGTATTTGTTGTGTGTGTGTAGCTGTATGTATGTAAACAGACCTGGGCTAAGGTCAGGATCTGGCCTGCCTTCTGTTCATCCAGAACTAGATTTTGAACATTGAGCAACTGAACCGGAGTGACTGAACCATCTGCCTGAAGAACATATTCCTGAAACAGAACCCACAATTAAATTAGAAACTGCTAAAAAAAGATCACAAGATAAATATGTTACTCTGCAGTATGTACAAGTTGTTTGTTGAGCACCTCCAGAACTGGACACCTCCAGAACCGGACACGGTTTTGATGGTATTAATAACTGATTTGTTTAAATGGATACACATTTCTCTATTAATCAGCATTACTCTGTTACTGACAAGAGTTATTAGCTGATATTAGAATTTCTGTCAAATTCTAATATCAAGATATCTAGATATTTTTTTTATCATACTTCTATTCAGCAAGAATCCATTTATTGTAAACAAAAGTGACAATATAGACTTTTACGTTGTTGACACTGAAAATTCAATTAATACTGTTTTTACTGTATTTTTATATCAGTGCATCCTTTGGTGAGCATAAAAGACTTTTCAAAAACATTAAAAAATAATATTACCAGAACAGTGATGTACATTAAATTATTTGATGTATACATATGCCATATTAACAAATTTAGTGCTTTTCAATCATTTTTCATGGGAGTTTATTGTTTTATAATAAATGTACATATTGTTATAAAAACAGTTTTACACATAAATACAACATTATTCCAGTTGAACTAAAGTTTTCTTTAGCTGGCATTCACAGAACTTTAATTCACAGAATTTCACAGAAATGTAAAAATTAAAATTTATATAATATACCAATTCAAACGGTTCATTAGCTGAAAGAGATATTATTTCATACATAAAAGAACATTGCAACTGGAATATTCCATGAACTGGAATCTTATCAAAGCAAACTGAGAGCAAATCAGAATCCGCATGGATACCCAGCCTCGTTTATCAGTGTGTGTGTGTGTGTGTGTGTGTGTGTGTGTGTGTACTCACTGTGTCAGTGCTCAAGCTGCTGTGGGTGCTGCTTCTATTGTGTGTCTGTCTGTGAGCCAACCACATTTCAGGTGTGTCAAAGAGAGCCAGACATTCCAAACACTGATACTGGATTGGCACTTCTGCATCAACAGCATCTACCTCTGTGACCTCACACAGCTCTGAAAATAAAGCATTCATGTGCTGATTACATGCACTTGAAAAATCTCCCATCTAAACATACAGAAGAGCACATACATTAAACACTGCACTCACCCTGGCCTGCCTCTCTCATGTGCATCTCTTGATGCAGCAGCAGTTCATCTGGGTCCCTCAGGATGGCTCCACACTCCAGGCACTGATACTGGCTCTTCCCAGCGTCACAGTCCTCAAGGCTCGCCAGGACCTCGGCCTCGTCCCCCTCTGCTCCGGTGTGGATCTGCTGATGCACCAGCACCTCCTCCAGCGTATTAAAGAGCTGCTGGCACTCACTGCACATGTACTGATGCTCCACATATTCCTGCTCACTCATGGTAACTGCACAGTTCTAAACTTGTTAAGGTGCAAAGTCTCTTGGTGTGCTGAAGAGCAGATGCAGTGCTGGGGTTATGAGTCACAGTCGCTGGGTTGAGTATGCATTCTTATGCTCAATATGAATCCTAAGCCTCAATACAACCTGCAGATAAAAAAATAAATAAAATAAAAACAACTAAAGAAATACAGATATGTCAGAACATTCCCAGACAAATTATCTGGCCTTGCACATTTATATTAGATATCATAACCAGGAACAGATTCCCACAGACCACTAATTATTGCAAATACTACAAATATATTACAAATATAATGTATAATCATTGAGACATGGGACAAAACATGTCCCACAACATTACATGCCATTTAGTTTTTAAAATTGCAAAACTTTGAGATTATTGCTACACTAATGTACAATTTCACTTGATTTTCTCTTTAATTTTATAATTCAATCATACAATAGCCCTAAGACCACCTCAGACCAGTGCTTCAAAATTACAGGGCATCAGCAAACGCCCAAAAATTATTATTTAAATGTAGTTATGTTAACATAATCATAATTAAACTGCTAAAAGACACTTAGATGTACAACGTTAAACTGAAATATGAGACTATTATACAAAGAGCGGACAAAGGGGGCCTTGGAGTCATACACACACAAAGTAGGGACACAGCTATGAACCCTACTGTGTGTGTGTGTGTGTGTGTAACATTTTACTAGTTTCATAAGGTTTCACAGCTGTGACCCTACTTTTTGTAAACACTATCAGATAAAACTATCAGAATGTATTTATATCAAAATATTTATTACATTCGGTAACCAATGACTCTTATGCATTAAATATAATTATGAAGTCCGTGCGTAACATATGGTAGCTCCGTGATATAAAGAGTCCACAATTCAATAATTTCTCTTCATTAATAAATCAGAAAAATATGACGGGCATTACAAATGTGGTAACGTTACAGATGCGGGTGTTAAAAGCAAACGGATTGATAATACACCCGAGAATCATGCAAAACTTCTAGCACCAGTCGTGGCGGAATAGGTACAAACAGACAACATCATTTAGCGGGTTTCACCTTTTGGCGAGCAGTTGGTGGCGCTCTTCAGATTTTGCCAGAGCTTATGTCGCGCCCCGCTGTCTCCTGAGCGAGCCACCCCGCTGTACGGCGGTCGTCAGGCGGCGCTCTTCACTTTTCCCCGCAGGTCTAAGAGCGCTGAAGGGAGGCCTTCTTTCCCCGGCCGTTTCTGAACCTCTCCTCGCGCGCTGCAGTCGCGCTATCCCTCGTGCAGCGCTCGTCGGCCCCGCGGAAGCTTTCCGGTGTTCACAAAGCGTTTCTCACCGCAACGAATCAGTGTTATTCAGCGCGTCGCACTGTTTGTTAAATGTTTTGACGTAAAGACGATGATGGATGTGGAAATGTACCGTTTGTCTGGCCTCTGTTCCTTGCTCTGTGCGAGCTGCCCCGCCCCGTGTAGGGTGCGCGTCTGGCTTGTGCAGCGCGCTGATTGGCTAGAAAGACTGTCAGTCAAACTCTAGCCGTTGTGATGGACAGTCCAGTGATTGAAGCATTTTTGGATACTAGAGTATGAATGAGAGGCTTCATCTGCTGATGGAAAGGTCCTAAACCACCAATAAATTCATTAATAATAAAACATCTCAAAACACACCATGTGTTTATTGTTAAGTATTTATTATGGATTGTTAATTGTTCAGGAAATGTATATCTCGCTCAGATATAAAGATTATGATTAGTCCCGCAAATTGTAGACGTTGATATTAAAACATTTCCTTTTTCAGCCCATTCCTGAACTCACTGTTTGACTTTCGTGTAAATTTTGAAAAACTTTTTTGTAAAAGAAAAGATTTTAATCGACAACAAATGTGACAGCACTTTTCACCTGAAGTCAAAGTAATCATTTCAGTATTTATTTATCTATTTATTTACTGTATTATAGTACGTTATGTCCTAAGGTTATGCAATGCATGGCTTTTCAAACATTCTGCCTTCTAAAGACTGATTGGAAATTAGGTTAATTTCGAATAATTTATTCTATTGACGGGGATAGTTTTATTGGTAAGAAAAAAAAGATTTTGCATTTATATTTAATAGACCTTGGCGTGAAAAATAAATGAAAAGCTGGTCATTCTCATGCTGCAGGATCTTTGCGCGTGAAAGCGTTGTTGAACTTCATTACCCAGAGAGCAATGCGCAGAGAGCGTCACTGTGCGTCAGCTCTAGTTGCCCAGCCACAGAGAAAGAAAGAGGAGGCGCACAGGTTGCTATTGATAGAATAGTTCAGCAATCTTATTTTTTATTTTATTTTTTACGATTATTGTAGTCTAGATTGACATATCCACTGCGCGCCTGGGCCAGTCTACAGGCACAGTTTACCCCCGCTCTGGCTCACTTGCAACCCGAAATGAGCGGCAGCGGGCGGCCCAGGACTAGCTCGTTCGCTGAGCCCCCGGGGGTCCCGGGAGCCGCTGCAGCCGCCGCCGGATCAGCCGTCGCGGGTGGAAGCTCTTCAGGAAAGACGGGGGGCGCGCAGGCCTCAGGCGGGAGTTCGTCTGGTTTCGGAAACCTAAAGCTGGGCAGTGAGTATCATTCAATGACATAACACGACAATCCCAATAAATGTGATATCAGTAGACTAGTAAAAGCCGAAGTGCTGGACCGTGTAGACTGCTGTTCATTAATTTGTCTGATTATTTTGCCATTATCGCGCTAACCTACTTTAGGCGGCTAACTGGCTAAGCTAACGTGAGCTTGTTTTTGTAGACGGATCAAGGGCTTTGATTGCTCTACATTAGCTCGACAATCCTTCATAAGAGCACTGGCTAAACGCATCTCTTATGATCGATACCAAAGCATCACATTTTGACCACCTTGAACCCTTCTTTAGAATACGATTAGTGGTTTGTTAGATGTTTAGACGTCGCGTTATTGAAGATGTGCTCGTTTGGTAACAAAGCTCAGTTAGCCTACCGGCAACATCTACCAGACTCTATCTTCAATTTTGCGTTTGATTTAACTGATTTCACCATGTGCGACCCTGGGTGCATTTGATTTAGTCGCATCAGAAATGTCTTTAATAATAATCTTAATTTGTAGCTAAACCTAGAGAGGACTAAATCGGCATTTGCCTGTCCATATATTTAAAGGAAAAAATATCAGAATCAATTATATAAGACTTTATTATTAATTTAACATTAAACGACCCCCATCCCTCTTACTCGCAATCTAACAGATCATCACAAAGCTTTGAGTTCAAGCACTGCGTCCTATGAAGGAAAAATGACACAATGTAAATTTGTGGTTGGGCTACTCCAGGGGTTTCCCTAGAGGCATAAAGCTCTTCATTTTTGGTGCTCTATAAATGATTCCCAGTGACTGCAGTGCTGGCAGCAGCGTTCATCTACACTGGTGCTGACTGCTGGATTTCCATGGGAATGATGATGGGTGTTAATACTAGGAACGAGGGGAGATGGAGTGGGTGGATGTACGACTGTAACCCATGAGAAACCTTGAATTGGTAGTTACAACACAACAACCGTTGCTGTTTTTGTCATTTCAGCATATTATATTGTTAATTACCCTGCTGACATTTTCACTTGCCTAAAAACACGATACGTTTTATTCATCAACATTAAGTTTGCATAACGTGTCATGTGTTTTCACATTTTTATTTGCAAATACATTATTTTTATATTCATAGTCACACTTCTGCTGGAAGCAGTGATAAAATCATCATTCAGTTCATCACCGAAAGCCACTAAATGGCATAAACATAATCAATGAACGCGTGACAAAGTGACTGAATCCATCTCTCTCGTCCTAGAGAATAATACTAAGCATCATTTTAAATGACAAACTTTAATTGTTGTTAAAGATTTTTATTTTTCTTTTTTTTTCTTTGAGAGAATTATTCAGTCACATGACTGGTTGTTAGAAAGGCACAAGTCTTTTATGCACATGTAGCAATTTATTCTGTTATAATGTTTCCCTCATAGTTAATGAGCTTATCTTCCTGAATAAAAATATATCCACCTCAGATGTAAAGACTTTTGCACATTTTGCAAAAAAATGTTCTGCATCATACAAAAATTGGCTTTAAAATATGACATTTTATGTGGTGGCAATTTAAATTGTCCGCCAACCCACACTGTCTCACATCCCACTCAAAGCAGCGCTATTCTGATGAAAAATTGTCAGTAGCAGCAACTGTCTATGTCATGCGTGACAACAACTGTCTGCTCTGCTTTGATCTGGTAAATAATAGTTTTGCCGTGTAATAAAACAAAGATTTTGTTTTGGTGAATCTGTCATTCCTTCTCTAAATCTAAACTAACAGCAACGGATGGAAAAACATCACACTAGGGCTCTGTTTGTCTCCAGGCATTCCCATTATTCAGGTCTGCTCTTGGCCACAGGTGGAAATGTGGTCAGACTTCGGTAGACTCCACCCATGTTCAAACAGTCTTCCGGGTGTTTCTGCTATGCCTAGTGATAAGCTCTATACGTTGTTCTGTTGTATTTG
This sequence comes from Cyprinus carpio, assembly GCF_018340385.1. Taxonomy (NCBI): domain Eukaryota; kingdom Metazoa; phylum Chordata; class Actinopteri; order Cypriniformes; family Cyprinidae; genus Cyprinus; species Cyprinus carpio. The sequence continues at coordinate 3,665,510 of NC_056587.1, forward strand.
GACACACATTTAACCACGGGTGTTGGATTGCTATTAACACCTGCCAAAAAGAGTGGCAAACAGGCATAGCATACTGGATAAGAGGGTAGAGATGAGTTCAGAAAGATCTAACTGTTGTAGATCTAATGCTGCTGTTGGACTGTTTGCTTTGATGAAATCTTATTTTCATGTCTTTTGAATATAAAGACCACTCAAGCATGCAGGAGTAGTTCTGAAGAATATTTCACGCTTTACGCACTCTCATGTCGATGCAAACCTGATTGACTTTCTTCCATGGAGAGCGAATAGGAGGAATTTTAAAGAATGCACTGCTCAACAATTCCCATGAAATGACAATGAATGAGGACAGGTGATTACAGGCTTAAAAGCATGCAAACATCACAAAATAACCATAAATGGTGCATGCGACTCTTTTTAAATCACCACACTCACCAGCTGATTAGCACTATTACTCATGTTTTTATCTGCTGAAATTACATGGTAGATTTATAATTAATACTGTCAGGGCATAATTGTCCTGTGATTTTTACCATGAGGAGCATGTCTGCAACATATAATGATTACATGGACATCCCGCAGCAGCGCTCTGCTTCTCATACAACACAATTTACACTCACATTTATCATGCCAAGATTTTTAATTTTTTTTTCACGTAGTCAAACTGATGTGTTATTACAGAGATATTACATTATTTTCCAAGGGATGTTAAATAAATGTTACTTTTTTGTTTTGGATGGACAAATCTAAATGTACCTGAGTATCACTAACCTTAAAAATGTTTGCCACTAAAAGTTTGCCTCTAATAATGTACATTTAAGTAAGCCTGTGAAGCTAGAGCAGAAGGAATAACACAGAAAAATCGAGAAAATAATTCAGATGAAATTGACCGAAGTGCCATTTTATAACTGTTAATTCACTTGCTGTACACTTCTGCTTTTGTTATAGAAGCTACTATTTAGAGACCAATCAGTTGTAATACCAAGTTAAATGTATTGATTCACCTGATATTACAAAAACAGTTTAGTAGAAAATCTGAAATATTACTATAAAATCATAAAACCAATGTATTTTTCAATTTCTTTCTTACAGGTTAGTTCACCCCAAAATGGAAATTGTAATTTTACTCTTGATTCTTCAAAACATTTGTAAATAGATCAAAAAACCAATATAAACACACAAACAGATCAGCAAACATAAATAGAAGCTCAGCCATACTTGCTTTACGCACAAGAACAAACATCATTGTTTCTTGCGCCTCAAGCAAGCGTTCTTGAGCTTCCATTACCAAATTTAGCTGTTAACATTGTTAGCCGATCAATGTTTATAAGTGAATAAAAGCCTAAAATAGATCTGTTCATCATATAAAGTGATCATGTCTCAGCAGACTTGGATTCAGTTGCAGGATGCACAGAAATCTCTTAGATTTGATTATAAATAACCTAAATTTGTGCTCCGAAGATGATCAAATGGGTTTGGAACAACATGAGTGTGTAAATGTTAACAGATTTTAAATTTTAGGGGTGAACTAACACTTAAGCATGAATTAAACAATGACCTTAAAGGAAAATTGTCAAATGTTCTATTTGTAATTTTATCACTAAAGTGGTGTTTAATAGGTGACCGCATTCATTCAGGTCATACATGGGAAAATGGACTCCTGTTGTTTAAATCTCTATTCTTTTGAGCATTCTGATCTTTCGGTCCTTTTGTTGAAAACAAACAAAAAAAAAAACACTTGTTTTGTTGTGTGTTTAGGGGATAGTGGGAAAGTGACAACGGTAGTAGCCACACCAGGGCAGGGTCCTGACCGTCCTCAGGAGGTCTCGTACACAGACATCAAGGTGATCGGGAATGGCTCATTTGGAGTGGTGTACCAGGCTCGACTCATCGACAGCCAGGAGATGGTGGCCATAAAGAAGGTGCTTCAGGATAAGAGGTTTAAGGTAAGATGAGTAAGAAAACCTGCTCGTGTGCAAAGTAATGTCAGTGTCATAATAAAATACCCTAAAATGCATAAAACCTGCATGTACACCACAGACCAAATACTGCCTTAGTCCAGCATGAAAAGGTTTTTTGTAATTCTATAGGTCTTTTAAATAGGGCTGCTGCAATCATGTTGAATTTAAAAAAAATATATATATTTTTTTTGACATTGCAATTTGAATTTTGAACTGATTAACATTTAATATCTCATGTTGCTTTTGCTTAGATATCAAAGCTAAAAGAACAAAAGAGCTTAAGATCATATTGAAACATCCCCTTTCATGTTTATAAACTCCAAACTTGCAAGCAATGCCTTAGGACTCTAAATTAAGTTGTTTTGTCCAAGCTGTACTGCCCTGAGGAAGTGTTGCACGCCACATTTTCAGATGACCTGAACCTCTTTCAGATTGACTCGAAAGTGAACATGGCTAACAAAAAAATAAATAAAAATTGACTGATCTCTTTTTGATCCACTTTAGTTGTAATAGGGTATCAGTCCACTTCTCAGTCACACTGATATTGTACTTAAATATTATATTATTGCAGTAAAATATTTATTATTCAATATTAGGACTGTAGTAGAAAATACAATTAGTAATCTAGTGTTAGTGTAATATATTGCTGTCATGATTTGTGTATTTCTGTAGGTAGTTGACAGTATTTTTAAGTCTCCTCATTCTGTCTGAAAAACTTGATTTTCTGTACCTTTTAAAAGTTATATAGTAATTTGTAGGAGCCAGAACTGTTGGAAATTACTCGGATGTGAGCCTGGAATACTTAGCATTCGCAATCAATGTTAATGAATCACACCCCACAAACCTGTAAGGCTTTAAATGGCAATATCTCACATCTCAGACCTGAAACGCACATTAATGGCAAATGTAAATGGAAGCACCCTGGGTGTGAAAACACTGAATCATGAATATGTGTAGTGTCTCCCAGACAGCATAAGGCATGGCCTTCCACCTTGAAGTGAGCATTGCATGCAAACTAGTGATGCGTGAAGCGCGGTTATATCCAGCAGGCCGGGTGTGTTCTGTTTGGGAAGTTGCAGTGACAGAAACAGTGACCAGTTAAAGTTTGAAGGGAGTAAACCTGTGTTTATGCTATTAAGAAAGTGTAGGCTTATCTGGCCAAAGACGTAGTTTTGATTTATAAATAAATGTTCACTGAAAAGCAGTCTATGATCAGCATATTATGTTATTGTTTCCGTTACCCCTTATGATTTTTCTTCATTTTTCTTGATTTTTGGGGGGCTCTGCCATGGGTTAGTTGGCTAAATGGTTATGTTTTATCCAGTTTAATTATGTTTATTGTTGTGTTTATTGCTATGTCCTACTTTGTTGTGCTGTAGATTACAGACAGAATTAACTTACTTAAAAGTCTAGTTATGAATGACAAGGATAAAAGATTTGTAGCTGTTTTTCAGTCATTTAAAATATGTCCTCAATTATCTAACACAGCGTCCATCAAAAATAGTGGATCGGAGAGCCACTTCTGGAACTCTTCTGAAATGTGAGGTTGCTGGTATAAACACAAGCATTGACTAGTGGCCACCATCAGCTCCGGCGGTCGTGTCGGAGCCGTAATGCGCCGCAGACCTGTGCAGATCAGCTCTAACATCACTGAATCTCCCCTTAAAAATGAACCATCCATTCATCATTTTATGCAGAACTTAGAATTATAATCTCTGTAATGTGACGATTGGTTGCGGGTCAGGGCGGATATCTAAATCAGAGAAAAATATAGGTGGTGGTGGGTGGATCATTTATTTGTAGCAGAGGATTCAGGTGACATTTGAGCTGATCTGTGCATCTCGTGTGCAAATTATATATTTAATGAAATATATATGCAGCAATAGTTTTAAATAGGCTGCACAGTCAGAGAAACAAACTTTCACAGATGAATGCATTAAATAACATGTTTGTTTTTCATGCTCCGACTTTACCGTGTTTCACACATCATTTCTTTCTCCACAGAACCGTGAGCTACAGATAATGAGGAAGTTGGACCACTGTAATATTGTCAGGCTACGCTACTTCTTCTACTCCAGTGGAGAAAAGGTTATTTTTCTATCCAATCTTTGAGTTTTTATATCCCAGTGATATTAATTTGTCTTTGTGAGTCATTTATATTTGAAGAATGTTATCTCTGTTGAACAATCTAATCTGCCTTCTCTCTTTCTCTCATCAGAAAGATGAAGTCTATCTAAATCTGGTGCTTGATTTTGTACCAGAAACGGTGTACAGGGTGGCACGCCACTTCAACAAGTCCAAGACCATTATCCCCATTATCTATGTCAAAGTAAGTCTCTGTGTAGTCATGACTGCTGCTACTGTGTTCATAATTACATGCACAATAAACAATAACATCTCTTTCTCTCCTTCTGTCATTCCTTCCCCACAATCTGTCTGTCTTTCTCAGGTGTATATGTATCAGTTATTTCGCAGTCTGGCATATATTCATTCCCAAGGCGTCTGCCATAGAGACATAAAGCCACAGAATCTCCTGGTGGACCCCGACACAGCTGTACTCAAGCTGTGTGACTTTGGCAGGTGTGTGTCCTGACACTTCTCAGTGTGGAATGTATTTAAAACACACCCCCATGTATAAGATCATCATTTATCTGAATATGTAAATATGTGCTTTGCACTTTCCCCTCAATAACAAAATGGTAGTGGTAGTTCAAAGGTGTTTGCCAGCCAGAAAGTTTGCTTTTGGCAACACCGAAACTACAAATTAACTTTTGTTTTGATTTAGTTTGAAATGACATCAAACTAGTTCATTCTTTGATAACGCTTGAAGTGTTGTGGGGTATTTACACTACAATCTACCTAGTAACAGAACGGTTTGGCCCTGTGTGGCAAGCTTGTGTGAATTTGTGTCCTGGGGTGGGAATCTTGCAATTTGATTTAGATTCGAAGAGCCTTGGTCTGATTCCAAAATGATGATAATGCAACTCTCTTTTTCAGCAATGATGTAAGTTTGCCAGTTGTATGCCTTCATGTGCAGCCCACTATTTCATTTTTACGTGTGTATTTTTGATAACATTTTTATAACCCTCTATTGTGTGATCTCCACAGTGCAAAACAGTTAATTCGTGGGGAGCCCAATGTGTCATACATCTGTTCGAGGTATTACCGCGCTCCCGAGCTAATATTCGGAGCCACGGATTACACATCCAACATTGATATCTGGTCAGCTGGCTGTGTATTAGCAGAGCTGCTTCTGGGACAGCCCATATTCCCCGGTGACAGTGGAGTGGACCAGCTCGTGGAGATCATCAAGGTGTGGAAGTGGAAGGTCTACGTTGCTGTATTTATAAGAGTATGCATAGACGCATGTATTAATTCTGTGTCCACTCTCTGTAGGTTTTGGGGACCCCGACAAGAGAACAGATCCGAGAGATGAACCCCAACTACACAGAGTTTAAATTCCCACAGATCAAAGCACACCCTTGGACGAAGGTAAAACACTTGTTGCTACATTTGTGATAGTTCTCAGTTATCTCACAGAAAGAAACATTTTAGGACTTTATAGAAGGGCAAACTAGTGATTTATAATAGATTTTTGCTTAAGTAACTATAGTAATAATAATGTGTTCACATTTGAGTGGTACTGGTAGGTCTCCGAAGGAAATATGAGCTTGTATTTCTGAGTATGGGTCACCATACTTGGCTGTATGTCACGTCACTTTCACATGTTTACTGTGGCTTATCCACATTTTTTGCATGAAATAGATTCTGACACAGTCAAAAGACGCCGTCTGATCAGTGCTGATTTAACGCTACTGTTCCGGTCAATGATTTTTGCCCTCTAAAACTGTTTAGGCTGAAAATTCATTTTTAAACTGGTCTTTCATTTTTCAAATTGTCAGATGTGACGTTTCCCTGTGATTCTGTGCGTTTGTGTTAGGTGTTTAAGCCGAGGACCCCTCCTGAAGCCATCTTATTGTGTTCTCGTCTGTTGGAGTACACACCGGTGACGCGGCTCTCTCCGCTGGAGGCCTGTGCACACGCCTTCTTTGACGAGCTGCGCCAGCCGAACGCCCGTCTGCCTAATGGCCGAGAACTTCCCCAGCTCTTCAACTTCAGCCCTGTGGGTGAGTCCAACTGAAAGAACTGCCACTTCTATTCAGATTCAGTCTTGTCGGAGGCTCACGCTCTCTCTTTCTATACATTTGTCTTTTTATCTCGCACACAGTAGAAAATCTCTAACAATTCAGTATGTTGAGGCGGTACTTATGTCTAAAGAGCTAATTTTGTCTAATACCCACGACAGTATTTTCGTGTCAGTATGCTGACACGCATGGTTGTTTCAGAAGTGACTATTCTAATAAGCAACTAAAAATAGTAGCACAAACAGTATGTGAATACAATGGTTACATGTGACAATAACAACAACCAAAAAATTGTTTAGTTCCAAATTGATGCTGGCACTATTGATGTTCCTAAAAAAGGGTTAAGCATTGCTTATTTTAGCCTTGCAGCTTGGCCTTATATATGCTAAAAATGTTTTAGTTACCTTTACTAAGTATACCATTCATTACTGTAAAGCTTTTTTCCAGTTGTGAATGTGTCTTTAACTTAACTGCATGTTGTCAAATTAACAACCAGTCAGTAATTCAACTAATTTAATTCTAATGTACCTAAAAGTAAATACAGCAACCCAGTGGTTTTCAGTTCATCAAAAGTGACTCTCTGCTCAGTGAAGAAGTATGTTAGATTGAAGCTTGAGCGTAATCGGAACCGATTCCTAAGTCATTAATTCATGATTTGAACATCATAGCAGCTTTTCATTCTTGCACACCAACAGAAATATCCTGATTAGCACAGCACAAATCTGATTAGGTTATATGTCTGATCACTGCATATAAACTGAAATAAAGCTTTCTTGATTAATTAGAATTTTGAATTATTATTATTATATACATTACCATTCAAATGTTTTGGGTCAGTATTTTTATTTTTTTTGTAAAAAAAATGAACGTTTATTCAGTAATTATGCTTTTTATTGATCAAAAGTGACAGTAAAGACTTAAAAATATATTTCAAATAAATGCTGTTCTGTTCTTCTTTGTTTATCAAAGAATCCAAAAAAAAAATATAATCACTGTTTCCACAAAAATATTAAGCAAAACTGTTTTTAACATTGATAATAATAAGAAATGTTATAGCAAATCAGCATATTAGAATGATTTCTGAAGGATCATGTGACACTCATATGACTGGAGTAATGATGCTGAAATTTCAGCTTTGCATCACAGGAATAAATTATATTTTAAAATGTATTAAAACAGAAAACGGTTATTTTAAATTGTAAACAGTTCACAATATTACTGGTTTTACTGTTTTTGATCAAATAAATCCTGTCTTGGTGAGCAAGAAACTTATTTTAAAAAATATTAAAACATTTTACTGACCTCAAACCTTCTAAAGGTCAATGTATACAACTTCAGTCTCTATAACTTAAACATTGTATTATTTCACTTTACGGATAATTCACTATAATAAAAGTGTGCAGAGGCTTTTGAGATCAGTTTGTCCCATTAACACAGGCGGTGGTCATGTCTGTTTGTTAAAAAGCAGCAAACTATAAACTTGCTATTCAATGAGCTGAAGTGCACTCAATGTATTTATACTTCTAGTGCCTATAGGAACAATGTACAGCACACTCACACCGATGACAGAGTTTGAAATTAAATCCAGAAAAGTGAACTTAAGTAAAAATGTCAGCACCATCTATGTTGAGTGATTCTGTAATTTGCCAGCTAAAAACAAAGTGTCATTTTAAGAGCCAGTTGTTCACTAGTCTTTCTTTTGGTCTGGAGCTCTGCAAATAGTGGGTAAAATGGTACATTTTGTAATTCAACTTTGCTTTTTTATTGAGCTTGTCAAAACCTATCAAATTTAGGCTTTTAGGAAACTTAGAAGGTAATAATTTTTCTGCTTGTAATTCGTAAAGAGCTATTTAGGGTTTTGACACATTTAGATATTGATGGCTAACTTTGTCTTCTTTGCCCCCCCCACAGAGCTGTCTATCCAACCACAGTTGAACTCCATTCTCATTCCTCCCCATGCTCGCTCGCAGACGACACCTGCCTCACACGGTACCGATCACCCATACATACCAAATGCCTTTGACTTACCCTTTCTGTCGATCCGTATGGATTTGTCCTGCTGTATTTTTTTAACTCCATGTTATGTATGTGTCTCTTGCAGAGGGCAGCGGTTCAGACGGTCCAGCCCAGTCTAGCTCAGCACCGGGACCCCTGAGCAACAACACCTAATTGTTACCTTGGCATTACTGCGACTTTGTCAGCCCTCTCTCCTCATCCCTTCTTTCTCATTCCTCTCTCCTTCCCAAAAGCAGCTCCGAACAGTCTCTCTCACAAACACACACTTGTCACCTCGTGTTATGTGTGGTCATGTTCTCCCATGATGGAAGAAGTGTGTGATGCCCAAATTAATGACATCAATCATCACAGGAGGAGATGATGTCGATTAAATTTTTTTTTAATATGATGACTGTCATATTTAGGTTTAAAGAATGTGAAGGGCCGCTTAGGGCACACGTGCCCCCTAGTGGCAGGAAGAGCACTGCACAGTTACTGCTCTCTGCCTCTGGTGCCATCCTTTTGACTTTTAAACAATGATATGAGATATCAAGCTCATTTAAATTTAATTTTGCTCTTAAAGTAATACATTTTTAGCTTTCTTTAGGAGTTCTTGCACTAATGCAAGGACTGCGACGGGTTTTATGAAGCAGCGAGCGTGAGATGTCAGTGTTTGTGTGTCAAGATGTGCTTTTTCTCTTCACAGAGAGACGAAAATGGGTGTCTTAAAATGCAAAAATCAAAATTAAAAAAAAACATCACACACTCTTTTGTTTTAAAATCTCTTACACAGAAAATATATATATATTTATATATGAGACAGGGTTTATCATCTTTTTTTTTTGTCCGTTTCATTATAAAAACGTGCTCACTTTTGTTTGTTTTTGTGCATGCACACACATATAACTGGTAGGTCAATACCATCAATAGCTGTGTTAGCTGTTCTAATTGATTACAGTTGTGTATTACGGAGTGTACGCCTTGTGTGTGTGTGTGTGTGTGTGTGTGTGTGTGTGTGTGTGTGTTTATATACATCGGCATGCCATTTAAATGTGGATTTATTGGATGTACATCCAAAAGACACATTGATACATGAGCCCACACACACACACACCATGAACACTTAGCAAATGAGACTGGAGCTGTTTGTCTTTCCCTTCTTCCATCCTTCCTATCTCCTCCTCTCTCATTGCTAATATGTAAATGCCATGTACCTTTTATTTTGTTATTTTTGTTATTGTTATTCTGTTGTCCTTGTAATTAGATCTCCTAGTGGAGCAGTGCTGGTGTGAGCAGAAACCAGCCTTTCGCGGTCTCTCTATCTCTTTCTCTCTCTCGCCCTCCCTCCTTCCTTCCTCCTATCCCGTCAAATACAACTGTATATAATATTTCATCCAGCCTCTCCCTGCATCTGGGGAGAAAGACGAAACTGAACAAAATTTTGTTTTTACCTGATCTCTCTCAGTCTCTTTCTCTTACTCTCTCTCCTCGTCCGGTCACCCATCCATCCACCCGCCCGCCTGCCTGCTCGCCCGTCCCCCTCCTCATCAGTGTTAATTCTGATCTTTTTATTTATTGTATTGCTGTCTGATTCTGGTTTTAACAGTCTGATGGGGGAGGGGTTTGTGTGTGCGACGTCATTTGGTGTAACGTTCATATCTCAACTCTGGAATATTGTCTGATGGAATGTTCTGGAAAGCGCAGGTGCACACTACCACACACAGGCTGCTCGGCCCATCAGTCAAGAGATGAACGGTTAAAGGGAGAGAGAGGGAGAGATAAACAATGTTTTTGTTTGTTGGTATAAATAATAAACTCATTATTAAAGTTATAAAATGTCTCTGTTGGTTAAATTGTTTATTTATCATTGGATTACCCAATTGTTGATACAATTTTGAAATTAAAGGCTAGAAAAAGTCTTTAAAATAGCACTGCATTTATTAAAGGCTGTGTGTAGCTTCTGAATATTAGGTATGAAATACTACATTGCAGAACATTCTGAATAAAAATAAAAATTTTTTTAGGTGTTTGTTAAAGGGGGTAAAAATCTAAAAAATCCTTCTTACAACCACAGGGCTTGACACATCCTTCAAAATTCAGTTGCTGTATTTTCCTCTTAACTCATAGCTTTAGCTGAGGGTCACAATTTTGAAAAGCCTTCTTGCATTTGCATTGCTTGACATTCAAAGTATAATGGCACCAGATGTTTGATTCTAATTAGACTTTCAATTCAGCACAACTATGTGTTTAGACTGATTACAGTGCTCTGAAGCCAACTAAAGCCAATCAGGAGGTTTTGGAAGTCTCTGTTGTCCTCTATAGTCACACACTGATGAGGTAATAGCGTTTGTAAATGACCTCAGATTAGAAGGTGGAGATGAGATTAAATCATGAAAAATCATTTTAATGTTGTTTGTGTTGGTTTGACCTTAAAAATTATTATTTTCAGTCTGATCTCACTGCATTCATTTTTCTTCAGGTCCACAAATGAAGTTGTTCAACTTCTCTTTTCAAAAAGGTGTAACGCTACTGTCTTTTGTCCATCGCTTTCACATTATTAATGTATTCATTTTTTAATATGGTGTGCAGTCGTTACAATTGTATGACACAGAATAGGCCTACCCCTTGTGGCCACTATTTCATTCATTCTAGAAGTAAAATAACCTTGCTTTTTAATTAGAAGAGACAGAGACATCAGCTCAAGTCCTTTGGCACACGTTTGATTACTCTATGAGCCACTGAGCTGTCATACACTGAATACTAATGGGGTGTTTGTTTCAGCAGACAGACAGGCAGATATGCGGTCACCTCTCTGAACTTCACACAACTTCCTGTCATATCTGTAATCTCATCACTCATTATCTCGAAATTCTTTTGTATAAAAGTATTGCAAAGCACCTTAACTTTTAGACTTAGAGGTGATGAAAAGATGATTTGTTAAAGATTTTGATCTGCTATATATGTAAACTAAATGGATTTATGTAAGCCTACTATATGGCATATTAATGAAACATTGACTTGTCACTTGATATTTGACTGAAGGACTATTCCATCTAATATAGTCCTACACGTGATTATCTTCCAATTAATAAACAAGTTAAATTTCTTGAACTTTAAAACTACAGCAACAGCTTTTCTGTAAGAACCTCTAAAACCTCTGTAAGTGGCTATAAATTTAATCTTATAAATGTAAAAAGGTTAATCATGATTATTAAATTATTTTTTATTTCAATCACATTTTAATTTTTTTTTTAAACCATATACAAAATGAATACAATCTCACACCAGATGACAAAAATTACTACCTAAATAATAAGCTGGGCCTATAGTGCAAATACATGTCTTTCTTGATTTTTGTTTCTAATGCAATTCAAAGCAGATCCATATTGTTGAGTCTTGTTTATGAACTATGATAAAACAAATAATACTATTGTAATCAATGTTATGGTGTACCATATCATGCTACTCGGTTTGTATAAAAACAAAACAAAAAACAAAGGTTGCTGACAGAGTTAGAGATGTCCAGAACATTCTGGAAAAGAGATGTAGGCTACAACATTTATTTTATAAAAATGTATTTCTGTTCAATGAATATAATGTATATATATATATATATTACGAATTTTCAATATCCAATTAAAATCGTTATAGTCATAGACTTTGATATTTTAAAGGATATTTCTCTAACTTTAATGTCTTTACTGTTTTTGTTTATTGCACAACAAGAACAGTAACAACATACACATATAGAAGATCACAGTGTTTTCAATTATTATCAGTTACATTCATAATAGCATCAAAGGAACAGAAAAAAAAAAAAAAAACTACAGGGGATACTGGGGTCAATTCCATTCAATCTGATCAGGGCCCAGCCCTGGCTCTTTTGGTGACCACACATAACATGAAAAAAAATTCTGGAAATGCAATTTTCCTTTACTATACTATAGCATAACATAAATACGCAGTAAATAAATTGTGATAAATAAATGTAGATGTTGAAGCACCTTGTAGGTATTTTATGAGTGAATCTCTTAAAATAACCTACTGAAGAGACCAGACATGAGCTACTCCCACAACAATGCCTACAGTGAGAAGTACTTATAACAAAAAAAACAAACACAAACAATACAAAAAAACTAAAATTGTCTAACAGACAACAAAGGCAACAAAAAACGGCAACATTTTCTAATTTATTTGTAGATGTTAGCCAGCTAGCTAGCTAGTTAGTCTAATTAGCATACCCATGCCTTTAATTTTAATTCCTTGCATACAGTGGAAAATTACATACTTAAACTTCATTATTTCATTTTATGACCGCTAGATTACAGTCCTAGTCATGGTCTTTTTCAAAAGACATTTAGACACTTTTTGGTTAGCCTAATTAAAAGCAAGCTGTTATGTAACTGAACTTAAAACAACATTACAGAAGCTTACATTTATTTAAAGAAAATAAAGTAAAATTCAATAAGCAGTTAACTCCAGCAAAAACATTCCACGGTGTCAGTGTTGCCAGTAGTCTATTTCAAAATATTACATAAACATCACGGGCTAATACCCAGCAGTTAACCTGTGATTTTTATCTCTATATTTAAGTTTAAGTATGTAATTAAAAATATATATATATATATTTCTGCTCCTCGTCCTTGCTTCGCTTCCTGCCTTGTGCCCCTGATAATTTTCTTTTTTCGCTCATTTTTTTAAAAATTATACTTTAAGAGCACATAAATGGCAAAACTATTTTAACTTAACATACTTTACTGTGCATACTATATATATATATATATATATATATATATATATATATATATATATATATATATACACATACATACATACATACATACATACATATTATACCTCAATTGACCTCCTTGTATAAAAGTTTTTCACAGATATGCCTGGGGCCTTTAGCACATGGCTATCGCTGTCAGCCATCTTGGATTAATAATGTCATCAAAAATGAATATTTGTAATGCAAAATAGTAACCACTGTTTCAATATTGCTGTCAATCTACTGACACTGCCCTCAAGTGGTTTGGAGAATATTACCATGATAAATGAACCCTAAATAGAGTTAAATTAACTGTCCACAAATGTGGACACCGTGCATGAATGGGTTAATATAAAATGCATTATCTGTAATTTTCACACCATTAATACTTAACTGATTGGTAATGTCTTTACTGGTGTTAAACCATAAATGACGTGTTTTTGCGAGCACGCTTGACTTCAGTGGAATTCTATTGGCGGACTTAAAAAAGTGCTGCGGACCAATGACGTCGCGTTTTGTTGAGACGTTCCTAATAACATTTCTGACAGATACGAAAGGAGAAGGCCATAATCGGTGAGTTGTTTATTTTATCATACGGGAGCAATGTTTTCTTGCGACTAATCCAAGGTTATCAACAGTTCCTGTAATTTAGTAGTACCTGTCGTTTTGGAGACTCGACTGGGGGAGACATTCGCCCTTTGCTAACGGGCGGATTCCGCCAAACTACCACCGAAGAAGCGCGTGCTGCCCTTCTTCGGCGCTTCTCTCGTCCGTGCTGTGTGTTCAATGTTTGAGCACGACCAAGAACCCATAGCGGCTGTGCTTTGAACATATAACATATAACATATAACATATAAATCAATGACTGTGGCTCTGTAAATATCTTTCACAAGTATCTTTCTTTCTAAGTGCTAGTAGGCCAGCAGAGCCCGCTGCTTGAGGCTGTAGGCTAACTGTTGTTAGCTTATTAGCCTCTCTGGTGCAGCTGGGATCTGTCTGCTGTCTCTTTACAGACTCCCAAGTGTAACGCATTTTTGGTGAAATAGAGCAACCTTTGGTAGCTCATTAAGCGCTTTTGGGCTTTGCTGCAGACATAGTTATTAGTGGATTATCATTATTACTAAAAATCTAGAAGTCTGTCAGTATCGGTTGTTGCATGACTGATGCATTTATTTATGTGTCGTGTATGACCGAAATGCGAAACCGTTGTTCATGATTTTTATATCTGCGTTCTGACAGTAATCATGCCTAGAATGGATTAGTGAATTTAATTTGTAGGCAAAACTATAAAAACACAATATGCATTATAAATAACAGCAGTAATATTTTAGCAGAGCTGGGTAGATTACGAAATTGTAATGACAAAAGATGTAACGTAATCCATTACATACTTCTTTTTTTATTACTTTTAGATTACTTTTGACCTAATTAGTTTATCATATTGATTTAAATAGGATAATCTTGTACCATACTGATATAAAAATGCAAAGAAAAAGATTTAATTTATTGTTAATGAAGTGTACTAAACATTACATTGCATCAGGGTTTCTCAAACTGGGGCTGTGAAGGAACTGCAGGGGCTTCACGAGTTTAATGAAAAGCTAACAATTAAATCAGAAAAAATGCAAAATTCAAACAAATGATTTTAAAATGATTTTTGGGAATCTCTGTATGTAAATAAGAAATAACTTGAATTTGTGCATTTTATTGTGCTTGAAAGACAAAAGCCTTCCAAAGACATAGTAATACATGGATACATAACCTACTGAGTTATTAATTCAAATAAATATTAGTGTTCATCAGTAGTTTATGCGATGTTGAGAAAACACTTATTAAATTAAAATGATTTTTGTAAATCCAGTGGTCAGATGCTGTGGAGCCGCCTGACTAGTGACTGGTCTTTGTGTGAATGTCCACAACACTTTCTGAATGAATGGAAGCGGTAGGCTATTTTAGAAAGGAACATTTAAAAGAGGAATTAGGGAGAATCTATAAATTATGAAAAAATTATTGCTATTGTGCTATAACATCGCTATAATTTGTAATCATGTAATCAATAAAAATGTAACCGTAGTCTGATTATGAGTATTTCGAAATGTAATTTAATCTAATTACAAGTATTTTATTTTTGGAATCTGTTAACGTAATCCAGATTACATGTACATTACATCAGTTACTACCCAGCTCTGTATTTTAGTAATGTAGAAAGTTATGTAAATTATATAAGAATAATTACAGCACAATATTAAATATACTTTATATATATATATATATATATATATATATATATATATATAAATAATTATAAAATGAATTTACATGTGATTTGTTTAGAGAGCTACCCGATGCATTTTTCAATATTGTTGACCTGAAATTGAAGAACCAGTAGCTTCTTATGTAAAAAAAAAAGTGTGAATATTGGTGACAAACATTGGTCAAACGGACAATCTGTAAGTATTACTAAAGAAATAAAACGTGAAGCATGTTATATACAGACAAAAAAATGTTTCCTTCTAGTAAAAAAAGGAATCATTCATATCCAGATTTTGTTGCGCACTTTGCTTCTGTTTATTTAAATAGCATGTTTCTGATTGCCAGGATGAACTTGACTGACTCATATTTAAGCTTGTTCTGTGACGTTGTGTCTTTTGTGCCGTCTTGATAAATTATGCAGAGTGAAACTAATGAGTGTGGCTTTGTTTTGCCACAGTTTGCACGTCATGTAAAGCTCAGCCCCCTCATGTTAACACTGATAACATGCCGTAAAGATATTTCACTTGCCATCTGCCATGGAATATCTGTTATTTCACACTCAACCTCATCTCTTCCTTAAAACATTCCATCCATCCTCTTCCTGTCTGTCACTTCATGGAGGAGTGGCATACAGCCTTAATCAGCCCCAAAAGATCAACTCACATCAATGCTTCAGTTTCACACTTTTCCTTTTCATTGGTGTTTTTTAGACAACATTGTTTTCTAAATAGTTGTCATTAAAGACTGTTTTTGACAGTCTTCATTTATTTATTTTCAAAGTTTGCTTGTTTATTTATTTTTACCTACTTGTTTACTGCCATTTTTGATAAGTTAGATGCATAATTGCTGAATAAGACGGTCAGTCTTTTTTTTTTAAATTTAAAAAAATTAAAAAAAGAACCTTACTTCAGTACCGACCACAAATATTTGAATGATACTAGTGTAGATCAAAAACTTTTAATCTTTGTAAAATAAATAAATACATAAATGAATGAAGACTTTCACACAATTATTTACAATACATTAATGTTGTCTATAAAAATGATGCATCTAACAGTCACTGTTATCTCTTATTGTTAAATGAATGTTAAGTGCTAAATCATTTTTAATATCTTCATTTGTATAGGTCAGAGTAGGATTGCTGCATTTTATTTTATTAGTTGTATGTTCTCTGTTGCATCAAAAGAGGGCGCTGTTATTGGAGTCAAACCTTTTAAACCTTTAACGTTTTACCTTTAATCAAATGTTTTCATCAGTTGTCTTTATATAAACATGTATTATTTTTTGTGTTTCCAGCTGCCATGGAGTCATCTTCAGTGTACATGTGCTTTCCCTGTTATCAGGAGTTTCCTACTCTTGAGGAAGTGCTTGCACATCAGATGACCTGCACTGCAGAGAATCCACAACTGCTGCCCAATGAGACGCCGATCGAGGCTGCAGCTGCCGCCGCTGGTCTGGCACAGGTATAGACAAACACATCTACTATCATACACAGTTCACCCCTAAACTAATTCAAAACTTTATCTCTCTGATAAAACTCACAGGCAATCATCTTTTTCCTAAGTCACATGAGATGGGTTTGTCAAATTCCTTTTCTTAAAAAAAATAAAAAGTTTTCCTTTGTGGTATTACTCAGCATTATCTCTAAATGGGGTGCATTAACATGCGGCTCCTGAAAGCCTGTAAAAAATGTAATCTATTTTATTCCCTTAATACCCCTTGAACTCGTAACCATAATTATCCAAAACAGACTAGAACATTTGAAGAGCAGCTTCCAGTAATCCTGAATAGTGAGCTGAAATCTAAAAGGATAATTTTGTAAGCGGATGGGTTTTTTTTTTTTTTTTTTGAGCAACTCCTAATTTGCCTCTTCACTACAGGGGGGAAATGAGCCACTTGAGATTCTGTCTTTTCCGCTCTAATGTTGATGCACTTTTACTCTAGTTGTTATAAAAACAGTCAAGTTTAAATTAATGCTTGACTGTTTTCATAATGATTGGAGTAGCTCTCTTCGAGCTAGTTATTAGTCACAGCTAAGTCTTTCTGCTTTTTAAACAAGCAGCAAATGTCAACTCTGAAAAAGGGGAATCAAATGAGAAAATGTGCCTTTTCATTTTTTGCATCGTCATAGACGATGACTCCAACAGAACTATTTCTCTATATCAGGGTACTGACAGCTTTCATGCAAACAGAGGCAGGTGACAGAGACATGTTGCAAGTTTATTTCATGTTAGTTTTTGTTTATTTAATACATGTTTTCATATCAATATTTTTCACCTTGTTTTCAGTATGTGATAATAACGCTGCTCTATATCAGCTGGTGGACGAGATGAGGCTGCAGCCTGTTATGTCCGTTTGTGGTGACATCGCCTCTTTGACTTGTTTTTAGATCTCCATCTGCTCTTATCTCATTTGATACATCCATGCTGAAAACAGATACAACATAAGTGCATCTGTCCATCGGGTTTATGGGTGTCCTCAGCCAAACCTCTCCGTCTCTCTGAGTCACCCTCTCATCAAGATGGCTTAAGTGGGTGCTTAAACTATTTAAAAAGATAGCATGGCAAACACAAACAGTTTGTGCCATGTCAGTTCAATGGGATGTCGCAGCCGGTTACGTCAGATGACGGTAACACGGACCCCCACGCCGTGCCCTTGGTAACAGTGAATGTTAGCTTGAATTGAGTGTGACTTGAGCGAACTCCTTGAGTGGGTTTTTACACTCTGTGAGAGCTATCAGCACAAGGGTGTTTCCTCTCAGTGACTGTGTTCAGGTAGAAGTTAAAACGTGTTTGTTCTTTTTCAGTGTATATATACAATAAGCTGCTAAAAAAAAAAATAAATACAGTCCACAGGTAATTAAATCTAATTTAACCCTGAAAAGAAAATCCAAAAAATGAAGTGTTATACAAATACTCAGAATTCAAATCACTAATCACTAAATCACTAATCAAATAAGCACATTAGTAGCATTGATCATGTGAACAGCTTTGTACAGATGCTCATGCAGGTTTTACACGGAGACATTATAAAACGTATGTAATTTTTCAGCATTTTCCACTTTTAATTTACCACACTGAATTTTCAACTTTACAATTGAAATAGTTAAGATGTAATATTTAAAAAAAATAAATGAACATTAACAACAAATTAGATGATAATAACAACAGCTCATTAACAACCAATTAGAAAAATGCAGAATATAATAATTTTTACAAATTTATAAAAATGGGTCAATGACAAATAAGAATGTCAATGATAAAGAGAAGTAAAAATCTTTTAAACATCTAGTTTTGAATGCATGTATGTAGTGTACTCTTTGAATTCGTGTAACTTTCAAAATTATATGAAGAAAGGTTTACATGGCTCCATACACATTGAAAGTCAACACATCTTAATCATTATTTTCCTAAGATATAAGGTAATTTCTTTTTTACAAATATCATGAATTATTCATTTATAAATATTGAGTTTTGGGGGAGTTGCACCACATGACATGTTACAATCTGAACCAATAAAAATAATAATATAATAATATATTAAAATAGGAGCATCATATCATTGACCCAAAGTGCAGTTACACACTTTTACTTTGCTCTGCAGTTGTCATCAGATTACTTGATGTGTATGTTTTCTTTCATCTCACTAGGTGGCGATGCAGGCTGTGTCAGTTCCCCAGATCCAGACTCAGACAGCTGTTGATCTGTCATCTCTGCTAGAACAGAAGAAAACGCTTCAGGCGGATGCTCCTCGTGTTCTGTATCAGTGCGCTGACTGTGAGGTTCTCTTTGATGCTCTGTCACTTTGGCAGCATCACCGCAAGATGGGCTGTTGTCTTGAGACGGGACCTGGGCCTGGAGGAGAGCAGAGTAGAGAAAGTGTTGAAACAGCAACTCAGCCGGTTCCTTCCCATCCAGAATATCAGGCACAGAATGCACACGAACAGATGGAGGCGAAAGATGAGGGAAGGCAGGCTGAAATGAATATGGAGAACACTACTCAAGTATTTGTGGCAGCAGGAGAGGTTTCTGAAAGAGTAGACGCACCTGATGGTGTTCCCAGTGAACCTCCAGAGACTTCGGACACCCAGGAAACTGCACCTGTGGAGTCCTCAGCTGAAGAAAACAGTTCTGCCACAAGGCGCAGGGGCCAGAAAAAGGCTAAGCCCCCCTCCAGCCTGCTCTGCGTGGAGTGTGGGCAAAGCTTCAGCCTGGTTCCAGAGCTTGTGACTCACCGCAAGACTCAGCACGGCTTGAAGGATGCCATACACCGCTGCACGGTGTGCGGAGAGGGCTTCCTCAACACCACTCTTTTCCTCTATCACCGAAAGCAGCACCGCTCAGAGGTGGAGGATAAACCCAAGCAGGCTCAACCAGCCATTCCTCAGCTCTCCACAGCCATGCTGGAGGCCCCAGGTGAGGGACTCTTGCTTTTAGCCGCAGCTGGAGAAGGCCAGAGCCTAATGGAGGTGACCACTCTGGAACAAACCATAACTGAGACCCCTGTAGCACACGTGGAGGTTGAGCTGGACAATGATGGGATGAGAGGATCCGAGGCTCTTCAGACTGAGCAGGAACCTGCAATGGAAGGCACAGAGGTTTTTGTGGAGATGGTGGAGGAGAGTAATGGAGCAAACCAGGAAGAAGGAATGGAGGTGGTCATTGATAAGATGCAAGAAGATGTGGAGATGGAAAAAAGCACTGTGGTTGAGGAGATCCAAGGAGAGGTGGAAAGTAGCACAGACAAGAAACCTGGGAAAGCTCCATCTTCGAGCACAGAAGGACAGCATTTCCTTTGCCATCAATGCGGATCTGTTTTCACCAGTGTCCAGAAGTTGGCCCAGCATCGCAGAACTGACCACGGCCTGGAGGCGGCGTTGCACACCTGCGAAGAGTGCGGGGCTGAGTATATCAGCACCACACAGTTTTTGTACCATCGGCGGGAGCATAAGAATGCAGCTGCGAAGGAACCTGGGAAAGCTCCATCTCCGAGCACAGAAGAACAGAATTTCCTTTGCCATCAGTGCGGATCTGTTTTCACTAGTGACCAGGAGTTGGCCCAGCATCGCAGAACCGAGCACGGCCTGGAGGCGGCGTTGCACACCTGCGCAGAGTGCGGGGCTGAGTTCATGAGCACCACACAGTTTTTGTACCATCGGCGGGAGCATAAGAATGCAGCTGCGGGACAGCCACCCGCTAGTGAAGTGAAAGGCAGACTATACCCTACTGCAGCTCCAGCTGTTGTTGTGAAACCCAGAGACAACGTGAACCTCAGACAACCAGGTCAGACTGAGTGCACACAGCACAACACAAGCACAATTCCTAAGAGACCTAACTGAGTAGGATATCCATACATACTCATTTTCTTAACTGATAATGTAACTCCATGATTCTGGTTCTGGGCTGTACACAAACAGTCTTAAAAGTCAGACTTGAGTAAAAGATATACATTGTGAAGTAAACTAAGTTGTAGAGAAAAATACTTAAAGGGATAGTTGACCCAAAAATTGTCATTCTGTCATTTACTCACCCTCATCTCATTCCAAAATGAAGATATTTTAAACAATATTGGTAACCGAACAGTTTTAGTTACTATCAACTTTCATTGAATGGTCAAAAAATATATCTCAGAATTTATTATTTTGTCACATTTTATGTTCCACAGAAGAATAAAGTTATACATGTTTATAACTATCCTTTAAGGTTAAAATTTTAAAGTTGCTGAATAATTATTTTTAAGTACGGAATGTACCAGATGAATTACTTAAAATCAGAGCTTTTCACACTGGGATCTGGAGTCCACAGGGAGTCTATGGAATATTTCAGAGAAAAAGTCACTTTTTGTTTCATTTTGTTTCAATTTTTGTTTCATTCTGCTTTATAAATATATCAGAGGATCAGATCAGTAACCATCATAATAATCATAAATATTTTATTCTGTTGTGCAGATAGTATTATAATAGTAGAAAAAAAGTAGTAAAGTTAATGGTTAAAGTAAAAAAATAGAAAAGAAAGAGTTCACTTGCAGGAATAGAATGTATAGAAGATGATTCTTTGCAGTATATCTTGACATTATTGACTGATTATTGATTTACAAGAACACATCTCTTCACATAAACTACCTGTATTTATATTACTTTTGAACAGTAGTGTACATGAAAGTGGGAGATATCTTTTATTGATTTGTGAAAACGGTACCTGCTAAATGTAACAAGTTTCTGTTATCTGAACAGATTGTGATATGGTTCATAACTTAATCAGCATTTTACAACGTTCATAATGTTTAAGCCTGAAACGTATCAAATTAATTTGATATTACATGGACAGTCTCCTTCGTTTAGTTTTTCTGTTAACAAAGTGTTTCTGTCGGCAGCAGCAGCAGCAGCAGCAGCAGCGGCTGCAGACGGCGCCATTGAGGCTCCTGCCAAGCTGAGCCGCGACTGGTCACGCACCGCCCTGCCACACGAGTGTCCACATTGTGGGCAGGGCTTTACGCGGCGCAGCCGTCTGCGTGAGCATGTGTTCCAGCACACAGGTGAGAAACTCTTTAACTGCAAAATCTGCAAAAAGAGCTTCCCATCTCCGGCCAACCTGCTACGTCACAACCTGACCCACGGAGGATCTCGCGTATTCAGCTGTCCCCTCTGTGACAAGCGCTTCTTCCAGCCGACATCACTCAAACGCCACATGCTGATTCACCAGGGGGGTGAAAGCCAGGAGCGCAAGGTCAGAGGCAGAGGAAAAGGCAGGGGGCAATCAAGCGATGGGCGTCTGCACATCTGCCCAGAATGCCCAGCCAGCTTCAAGTTTGAGGCCCAGCTGAACAGTCACAGGTCTGTGTGTGTTTCATTCAAAAATCTAAATTTATCATTTGCTCACCTTTTATCACTTTCAGGAACAACAACAACAAAAAAGATATTTTGAATAATGTCATCTGTTTTTGTCCACACAAAGAAAGTCAGTGGGGTCCAAAACAACGCTTTTATTTTGTGGACAAAAAATTTATTTTCTTTTGTGTTCCACAGAAGAGAGAAAGTCATATAGGTTTGTAATGGCATGATTGTGTTTCTTTAAATATGTTCATCCTCCTCCTTAGCTTGTTCCCAAAGATGATTGATATTTAATCTGACTGTAAATAGAGATGGATAGGTATGAGTAGTCAGTGAGAACTTAAATAGTCACGCTGTGCACAAATCTGATTTAGATTTCAAATCTGATCTTTGGGAGCAACTGTCCGCACTGTCATTTAGCAAGTGATGAAATCTGATCCATTTGTTCAGACAGTGTAGGCAGTATCCGGTGCATCAACATGGCTTGTTGTATTAATGATGTGAGTGTCAGCACGATGCCAGACTTTCTCAAACAACAGCTCCAAGTAGCTGTCAGTGTGGGAAAAGAGGATGGAAAACTGCCTCTTCTCCTGTCTATCATGACATCTCGCTGCAGTGCTGAACTACGAGGCGCACGAGAGAGCAGATGCATTTTTTGTATATACAAAAATGATGTATACAGCTGTAAACATGGAGAGGATTACGTGTATTTTTTTTGTGTGATGGATTTGAGACGATATACCAAAAAATTCATTTTTGCTGCCTGTCTCAGCAAAGGGCCTGATGCCAGATTCATTTGAGCAGGAACTGGAGATGACACTTGACTAATCATTGGATGTTTCTGTTAGTTAACAAGCCCTGTATGTGCCCTTCCTTGTTATGGTCCACGTCCCCACAGGTTTTTTTCTGTACCGGAAACGCTTGCCCTGTCAAAATGTACAACATCAGGAAGATGTGTGATTAGTCTCTAAGAGAAGTGATCAATTAAACAAGTGGCTCTGACATTTCTCATTTCCCATGTGATGTATTTAGCAATGCCTTATTTTGACATCCACTCAATGTGAATCTTGAAGAAATAAAAACCGGAGAGCTAAACAGTCAACATGGACATTTGGCATCATGCTGTAATGTGGCTTTGCTTTTGCTGCTGGAAAAGGAAAAAGGTCAAGATAAAAAAAAATAAATAAATTCATTCTTTTATTCAAGGATGCATTAAACTGATCAAAGGTGACAGTAAAATCATGTTACAAAAAGATTTCAATTTAAATAAATGCTTTTCTTTTAATATTTCTGTTCACCAAAGAATCCTCAAAACATGCGTTACTGCTTCCACAAAAATATTAAGCAGCACAACTGTGTTTGCAACATTTATAATAATAAGAAATGTTACTTGAGCACCAAATCAGCATATTAGAATGATTTCTGAAGGATTCTTACATTTTTATACTTACATTTTTCCCATTGTTTGTGTTTCCAGTACAGAAATACTTCAAAACATGATGTATTTTCAGATTGAAATGCTTGGCATTTCTGAACACTTAGGGAGCAGAAAATGAAAAAAAAATTCAAAAGGGTGAATGCTTCTTCCTACTAAAGTACCTTGATGATGGTGGTGTGAGATAGGAGTGCTT
This sequence comes from Cyprinus carpio, assembly GCF_018340385.1. Lineage (NCBI taxonomy): Eukaryota > Metazoa > Chordata > Actinopteri > Cypriniformes > Cyprinidae > Cyprinus > Cyprinus carpio. Next base: position 3,689,092 of record NC_056587.1, read on the forward strand.
CCCTTCCGTGATTGCAGTTATTTCCTCTGTGTTTGGTGTCGTCCGCGTATTGACTCCAATTGAATGTGCTGTTACTTACCCTGAAACAAGCTGAATTCTAAAGAAGTTCAATAACCAGATTTGCAGAATGCCTTTTTATAATACTTTATGTAATATTATAATGCTTATCTAATTATTTGAAACTCTATTCACAGGGGCCTTCATTACAGGACTTCTCATAATGCTCAGTGGCACAGGAGTAAAATGCATTGATGCTGCAATTGTACAGAGTTATTATCTCTGTAACATCGAACATTCTTGATTTTCCAGAGCACTGATACAGCTAATAAGATCAGAATGCAGATAAACTGTTCGGTTGTTTACAACTAATAAGCATATGTCAGTAATTTACTGAAATTGTGTAATTAAAATGCCAATAATTCAAAAAAATAAATCATGATGATAGTTGTTCCTCCAGTCATTTTACTGAGGGCACTGGTTAAAGATGACACATTGCCACGGGACTGAAAAGTAAATATAAGCAGTAATTATTGATGTCCGGAATAATTAGTAAGGACACTTCTGATTTTAATCCTATGTGGTGGGCTTTAAAACATTATAGAGGCTGCCACTTTCCCACACACCACAGTTTAATGACGTTTCTTCAGCTCAAAGTTGAAGCTGCATTATTTTTCGGTGATGTTAATTATACCTCTATGCGAGTACATGACTGTGTGCCTTATGATATGTGGGTGAATTCAAACGTGGCTTTTCTCACAGCAGTTGTTGCTGGATTGGCTCCAGGAATTGCATGATACAGCCTTTCTTATTCACTTTCTCTCTGTTTTTCACTGTTCTAGACTCCTACACACCAGCCATCCATTCCCTTGCAATGTGTGCGGGGAGGCATTTATACGACGCAAAGAGCTGGACCTCCACTCTCTCATCCACCAAGGTCAGCCTGCAGGAAACAATTACACACTCAGCCTTTTGTCCTTACGAGCTCTCATTCACATGCTATTTCTTACATTCATGGATTAGGATTAGGGCTGGCAATTGATTAAAAATGTAGTCAAGTTAATTAAACAATATGCCAATTAATTAAAGTGCATATTAATATTTTAGCCCCCAAATAAAGATGTTTCAGAGACATTATGTCATTGTTCAAAGCATTGAATAGACAATGCAAAATAAGCTTTTGCAGTCTGCATATTGTCTTTAAAAAAAGAAGTGTATATATATGTATATATATGTATATGTATATGTGTATATATATATATGTGTGTGTGTGTATATGTATATATGTATTATATATATGTGTATAATATATATTATACGTGTATAATATATATTATACATGTATAATATAATAATGTATAATAATTGTTTAATCTTTCTCTCCATTTTTATATGCATTAGGATATGTAATTTGTTCATGAGTACAAATTGACACACATCTACACACACAAAACACAATTTTTTAATGAAACTATTAAATTGATTATCTTTTATATATAATTATTAAAATAACAACAATATGACAAATGTACAAAATTGTATTATTTCATGTATGGACAATATATAGACTTGTTAATCTAATTTCTGTTCAATATATATTATATAATAACTGCAGTAAATCAGCATGGGTTTCCCAAACACACTTACAAACTCACATTATTTAGTGGCCCTATCAGTTTCTCCTTTCTACACTCAGCTCTGTTTGGGTTAATGTTTGTGTTTCTGACCACTAACACACACACACACACACACACAAACTCTCTGACAGATCTGTCAAATGAATGAGCTTTCATCGATTGCTTCTAAGTAAATAGATGGGGTCAAAGGTCACATTGATCAGGATGGGTTGTGTGTGTATTGATAAGATCATCATCACAACAACATCAAATCAAATCATATTACACAAAACAGACCTCTCCCATACCAGATCCTCTCCTCACCTTAACAGAACAAAAGAACAAAACAAAAGCAGGATAGATTTTTTTTTACAGGTGAAAATAAGGGAGTGCAGAGTTGCTTAGTAGAAGCTTTTAAAAGCCTGTAAAGGTCAGTGAGGCTGACTCACAGCCCGACAGTTTGAATGCTCTGCATCTAAACATCACCCATGACCCCCGTAAAGTGCTGTTATTTCTGCGTATGCGCTGTCCATTCTGTGAAATGTCTGTTTATCAGCCGCCTCTCTCTGATTGGTCCTGTGTAAATAAGAGGGAGCCTTTTGTATTCTCATGTTTGTGCTGCTCTCTCCGTCTCCGTCCCTCTTTTTAGATAAGGAACAAACAATACGTGTATGTTTTTTCTCACTTGATAAGAAGCAGAAGATTATTTTTGCTTGTGTGTGAGGGAACGTGTACATAAACATAAGTATCTCTCATGTCCGGTACATCAGAAGCCGGAGACTAGAGAATATGTGTGCCTCTCCATTTCTCTTATTGTAGATAAGCACTTCAGGGTGCATTATATATGAGTGGTATAAGTTTGCCACTTTTAACCTAAAGTGTCCTCTAGTCAAGGAGAAATGGAACGAACAGTAGCTAACAGAAAGTGGTGATAGAAATATGGTTTCTCAGGGAAAAAAAATGGTTCATTAGTAGAACCCAGGGTTAAGTTGATTTGTTAGGGTATATGTGAATGATTCATATTTAAGTAGTATTTGTTATTTGGGCCACTGGCACATTTTACCTTGAAGCATCTCACACTTACCCCATAGCTAACAATCTGGAAAAAAATGTTTGCTTTAATAATCCTAATTTGTTTTAATAGTTCAATGCATTGGTAATTCATCAAAATGCATTATGTATGTTTTTAGACATGGACAAATTTGCTTTGATAGAAAATATATTTTACCTGTATGTAGAAAATTTACTAAAAAAAAAAAAGCTTTCAGCCTAAAAAAGCTTATTATTTTTCATCTCTCAGCCTAGTGCTGTATGATGGGCCTTATTTAAATATGGACATGTGAACACAGTAGCACAGTAGTAGTTTCATCCACATATTATAGGACATGCATTATAGGACATCATAAAAAGCTGGATGGAAATGGTAAGATGCGCATACAATTTTAAAATGAACAAAAACAACAATCTAAATCTAAATATAAATAGAACACATTAAAATCAAATGAAAAACAAAACCTAAAAATAACAAAATTCCTGAATAAAAAGTCATGACTTTGTCTCAACAGATCATTTGATTGGACAGTTGGACTAACAAGCAGACTCCTCTCACTGCTTATCATCTCAAATGTTGCTTTAGCTTTTCTGAAATGCCTGAGCCAAAGTCTGTCATTAAAATGATTTGGCATAATTACCTTCCTGAATGTCTAACATGAATGCGTTCCCACACCTCAGAATGCAAGATAACATGACAGCGTTTGTTATTGCATTTCATCTACGCACTCTAAGCACACATAATGTATTATGTAGGAGAAAAGAGCTACAGTGGCTTCCTAGATTACAGCAATCAATATTTATTATTGATCATTAGCTCCAGTTTCCCAGGAAGCAACAGTTTAGTTCCCTTAAACACGAAATGGAAACTTTTTTTCGCAAATGTTTTATGCAATATTCCAAATTTTCACATAACTTCAGTTCGACACTTTGGGTGGAAACATACCTTGTGACACAACTTACCCACTGGACATCTTACCTACTCTCAAAATCCCTCTGTCTTTGTTTGTAGATAAAGAACCAAAGACGTGTCCTAACTGCAGCTCTCAGTTCCTGAATCAGACAGTGCTGGACACACACCTTCAGCGCTGCACAGGGGAGGAGATGGGCCACCGCAAATATAAAGGTCAGGGAAGAGGCAAGGTGGGAGGTCAGCTGGAGTGTGACATGTGTGGCCACCGCTGCGTGACTCAGGATGGTCTTGACCTGCATCGCCTCTCCCACACGGGTCAGACACCCCTGAGGTGCCCACTTACCCCCTGCAGACGTCGCTTCGCCTCCAGTGCTGCTCTAGGGGAGCATCTCTTGGCCCACTGCTGTGGAGCATTAGGCAAACGAAACGCCCCACGCCGATTCACCTGTGAGTTCTGCGGGAAGGAGTTTGCCTACGTTTCCACCTTCACCGTTCACATGAGGACGCACACCAACGAGAGACCCTTTGAGGTATGTTTCTTTCAGGAAAGAGAGAACCTGAATGGCTCATATATCTGCTGGTTCCAGTTTTAAGTTGTATTGCAATTTTTTTGTTACTTTAGTCATGTCCATGTTGCAAATTGTTCCTTTTACAAACTATTACTATAACATTGCTGCATTCATGTTTTTTTCAATGGGATTTTTTAAAATAAAATCATTTAATATTTGCATATTTTTCATCTCGTCTCCATTATCATAGCCAAAATCAGAAATTCTTTCATTAACAAATATTTTCATCATTACTGATGAGAATAACACTGCCTCATTCTTTTTCACACGTTCACGTCCTCTCTCTTTTTCAGTGCACTTATTGTGGGAAGCGTTTCCGGCAGCTTCCGCACCTGCAGGATCACGAGCGCATTCATAGCGGCGAGCGGCCGTTCACGTGCTGGGTGTGCGGTAAAAGCTTCAGTGTAGCAGCGAGGCTAACGGAGCACGCCCGTGTGCATAGCGGCGAACGACCGTACATCTGCCCTAGGTGTCCCACCGCCTTCCGCTCACGACCCAACCTCGACAAACACATGCGTCTGCACGCCAACGACCCCGTGGATCCTTCCGCACAGAACATGGATGATGATGCAGCAGTGCAGACCATCCTCTTAGTACAGGAGTCTACTTCATCTTCACCATCCTCCTCCTCATCCGCTGTGCCTGTGGTCCAGGAGGGCATGTTGGTGGCAGAGGAAGGCAGCTCCTCTGTGGTCTTCCTGCACCCCAACCTTACCATGCCCACCATCACTGTGCCAACTATCTCAGTTCCCAACATCTCTGTAGTGGCAGGTCAGGATGTGCCTCACACTATTGAGGTTATCTTAGAGGAGACTGTGTAAAAACATAATCAGATGAATGCAAAGGGGACATGGGGTGGGGGTTGAACATTATTATTATTATTATTATTGTTGTATTTTATTTTTTATTTTTTGAAAGAGAAAGGCAGATTCAGCAATAGGTAAAACAATAGGTCAGGACTTAACAAAAGTTTATATGTGAATTTCTGAGAGATGCCTTGTTGATTTAAGATGTATTTTGCTTTTGCAGTTTAGAAGTACAACAACTTAGCATCTTTACCGTGGAAAAAAATTAAATCACAAAGGTTTTTGCCAATGTATGGCAATGTGGTAATTATGCTGTGATTTTATCTTCTGATTTGAATGTTTTATCTGCCTTTAATACAAAAAGTGGACCATAATTTGTGGTGTTTAATTTTAATAAAAAGTTTGAGTTTGTTGGGGTCTGTTTCTGTTTCATTTAAAGAGATCTTGACTTTAGCAAACTGGAATGAAGTCGCTGATGAAGTAGAAATGTTCTCGTCAAATCACTGATGACTGCACATGAAGCTTTGGCCAGTCAGGGAAAAATAGTTTTTGCTGATCATTTTAAAATGAATTAAAGGTGCCATGTCAGAATTTTGTAATCATTTTTTTTTTCTACACCAGGATTGTTACTCTAGTATTCTTGTGCTCAAAACGCTCCGAATGGTCATCCCTTGCTAAAAAGAACTGTGCTAAATTGTACTGAATGTGCTCTTGTAGTGTTCCTCAAATCTTAGAATATTTTTACTTCTGTACTTGAAGGATATATATATATATATATATATATATATATATATATATATATATATATATATATATATATATATATATATATATAGAATGTCAAGGCCACTTAAGTGTACTGAAAGAGAGTTAATTTTCTCAACTGTTTCTTAACACACTTAAGTACACTTTTTAAAAGAGCACTTTGGAATGTCAATTTAAAAATATTACTTTAAAGTACATTTTAAATACTTATTTTAATAATATTTTGTCATTGACCAACTTACTAAAACACAATTAAAGCACTTGATGATTTTTTTTCATTTCGTTTAAATTTAATATATTTTATTCACAAAGCAAAAACCACCTTAAAAATAAATACTGACACTCATTTTAAGTGACTTATTATTGCTATCATCAAACAGCAACAAAAGACAGCAGTGTTCAAAAAAGCTAAATGTTTAATTATAATAGTAATAATAATACCGTAATGAGCATAAGCTATCATCCAGGTAATATAGTTAATTATCCTAACTACAGGCCATTTATGGTTGCTAAGCAACATACAGATATGGCCCACGGATATATAATGTGTGGTCCCAGGTGTGCTGCTCCTCGAAAAAGTGTTCAGTTATCTGCAGTAAAAAGGCTATTTGCCTCAGAATAGTGTGTGCAAGTAAGCACAAATGAAATTTCAAATTTTCACTTTTTTTTTTTTTTTTACAGACATTCACCAGCCCCAACCCCCCAGTACAAACATAATAAATGATCCTGCAGTTTTAGATGTAAGTGATGACTGCAGTGAAACCAGTACGTTGGGCTCTTTAACTGCAAATCTCGTCATGAATTTTTACTAGTTGAATGAGGTTTGAGTTGAGCTCCATTACCTCAGCTCATTGAGAGATTGAGGCTAAGTGGAGCCATTACTGGAGCTCATAGCGTTTGCCTGCACTCGCTTCTTTGCTCCCTCAATTTACTCAGGGCCCGCTGAACTCCTCCCCCATACAGCTGCTGCATCATTATGATTAGTCCCATAAATGATAGACAGTGATACTGAAGCAGCATTTCCTTTCCCTGCACTGAATTCCCAAATAACTATTTGATAGATATCTTCCTCAGCTCATTAATTTACAGACTTTGTCTAGCAATTACGGCGTGACCTGCATGTAAATGGGCAATTTGGCAATTTAAAATGCACCAGCGGTCTGCCATTGAAATTCAACTGCTTTACAAAAAAAAAAAATAAACAAAATAAAACAAGACAAAATGCTTTTGATTGAATCTACTTTCTGTTAACAACATAGTTGATAGTGCAGTTGTTTCTGAACCATGCAGAATGTGACAAAAGATGCCATCAAACCAAAAGGAATATTCCCGGTTCAGTTAAGATTAATCAACAGCATTTTGGCATAATGTTGATTACCACAAAAATGAATTTTGATTGGCTCTTCCTTTTCATAAAAAATAAAATTAAAGTGGAAGTGAATGGGGCCAATCCATTAACATAATTTTTTTTTTTTTTTTTTTTTACAATAATATACCCTCAATACTGTGGATTAGAAATTAACATCCACCAACCTGCCAAATATGTATGAATATCCACCGTGGTGGGTGACATATATCAACTCAATAGCCAGTTTGGAAGGTTATGATTCATAAATCATGTCCTCCAACCAGTAGCCTCCAACATTAGAAAAACAAAGCGTAAAGAGCATAAAGAACAAAGTGTAAAGCTTAAAATTGTTGTTAAAATTAATAAAAAAAAAAAAAAAAAATACAATGAAATATTTGTATGGTATGTGTAAACAATGATGACTTATAAAACTGAAAGTTCTAATTTTAATAACTTTAAGTTTTACAATTTTGTTTCCATGATAACAATGCCCTAAATGTAAAACCCCTAAAATGACCATAAAAATAACATTCTTATTCACAGCTCAAACAATACACATTTCAACAGAAGAATTTATTTAGAGCTTAAATTCACTAACAGTACATTAGAAGTGTCTCTTTTTAACCTTGAGTATTGTTCTTTCTTTTAAAGAAAATGATTAATTAATTACCATTATGGCACAAATTCTGTTTACTGAGCAAACCAGTATTAGACCTGGGATATTATTTTGATGTTTGCTGCCTAAATCTGATTTCTGAGAAAATCTGACATGTTTTATCCAAGAAAATTATATAAATCATGCAGTGAAGATGAACTGATAAAATATTGTCAACAACAAGCAAAAAAAAATCGGAGAACAACAGGCTGTGTAATTTTCTTAGTCAATAAGCCTTGAAGAATAAAACACCTTATCCTTTATATTTTTTTATCTAGTAAATTCTATAAATATCTACCCATGAGTACAAGCCGTGAGGCTGCATATTCAGTGCTGAGCTGAAACCTGCTGACCTTACAATACACCAGTGAGTACAGACTACAAGTGTCTGGTATAGACGGACCGCAAATGTCTGACTCTGATTCTTCTACATCTGTTTTACTTGTTCAGTGAGCGACTTTGATGCAATGAGATTGGTTTTGTGTTTAAATGATATTTAAAAGATATTTGGAAGATGCTGCATGCTTTTGTGATGTGTGTGTGTGTGTGCACATACGTCCTCTCTTTCTTCTGCATCTGTCTCTTTGCTGAGGTAGCTGCACCTACTGTGACTTTGACAGAGTGTTCCCCTTGTGTGTTGCCCCTCTATGTATGTGTGTGTGCTATATCTGCACTGCAGTGCGTGTATGTGTGATGCTGGTCGAGCTATATTCATTAACAGAAGAGACCCATGAGCTTGTTTGTATATGGAAAGGAAGCTTTGGCCCTCATGGATTGTTCTGACCCTTCATCTTTGTGTTTTTGAGAGCGTGAGAGAGGCTAAACGTGATGAATGAAGTGCGGATATGCTAATAGAGCTATCATATACCGGCTTCGGCGGTGCTTGAAAATGCCATATTATGCTCATGTGTGTTTTTGAAATGGCTGTATGTGTGCACAGACTCCTGTTGAAAGCTTTGTCATGCTTATCTGGTCTAGTCGGGTCTATTTCTCTCACGTTCTCTTTCACACACGCTCTTCGTCTGCTGGTCCTTCTTGTTACACCGCTATACCATCTCTCTCTCTCTTTCTCTCTCCCTCTCTTGCTCCCCCTCTTTCCCCCCCATTTATTGTAGAGGCTGTGTGACTGGAATACTGAGTAGCTAATCATTATTCCACCAGTGAGGCACAGTTCACAGGCTGAATGTCAATTCTCTCTTTCTCTCTCCTTTTCCCATTCCCTCCTTCTCCCTATCCCACCTCCATTCCCTCATCCCTCTTCCCATTCACAATCATTCCTCCTCCTTTTCCATGTGTCCCTCCTTCCCCTCCCATTCAGTCCCTTCTCTCTCTCTCTCTCTCAGCCTTGTACCCTTGGGTTTCTGCTTGTCTCTGTAAGAATAACAAGGAAATTGTATGGAAATGAGGGTCGTATTCAAGGATTTACCATCGGTTACAGGTATTGAGCACAAGGCTTTGAAACGCCGTCATCCCAGCGCAAGATTTGTGACTCGAGTCTTATTGAAGAGTCTGTGTTCTGTTGCATCAAAAGGGGATTCTGTGCTGATGAGGCTGCGGAGCAGAGCAGAGGTGGAGAGACAGCTGTTGAATGCATATTTAGCTGTTTCACGGAAAGAGAGAGAGGGAAAGGGCGGGATGATTCTCCAGTGTGTAGACAAACAGGGCTGCAGTGAATGGGACTCCTGCTTAACAGAAGGTGCACATGACAAACCCTTAAAGAGACACAACTTGCATGTTTAGCAAATAATTAGAAGTTAATTGTTAGGATAAGTATTTTCAGTGCACTTGTGGAATCTGACTGTCAATGAAATAGCTTGTTCTTTTTTCTGTTTGTGTCAAATAATGGTAAAATAAAATACATATAATAATAATATATAGATAATATATCTAAGTCAAATTAATATATATTTGCCATTAATATAATTAACAGAAATATATATATAGAGATTATTAATGTTAAGTTATTATATTATTTATATATTAAGTTATATATATTTAACTTAACTATATTAAGTTATATGAGAGAAACTGTAGTTTTAAATTAATTTTAGAAGACGTATAACCTGTGTTAGCTTATCAGCTTGTTCTGTATACAAATACTATCAATACGTGTGTATTTTGAGTTGGTAGCATGACGTCTGCTACCTGGCGTGTGCTGCTGCGTAAAGGCACGTCAAGTGTTTTACGTTTGTGACGGTTTTCTTCACTTATCTGAATGATTGTCTGAGAAGCTAGTGATTCAATGATGCTTGCTGATATTTGCCTTTGAAAAAGGAGGAGGAGGAGGAGGAGTGAGAGAGAAGGAGAAAAGGGGTATAGGAAGGAGCAGCGAGAGAAGGAGTGAGACCTGATTGGATTGGAGGGAGAGCAGAGGAGGTATGGGGATACAATGAGCTGAGAGAGAGAGAGGGAGAGAGAGAGAGAGAGAGAGAGAAAGAGAGGGAGCGCATATGAGGAAGGGAGGGGGTTTGGAGTCAGAGTGAATGCAGCTTGCACTGCTGTGCTTTGGAATTACAGCTATGAACATTGTCTGGGACTTGAAAAAGAAAGGAAAGCAAAGGAGAAAAGGACAGAGGGTGGAAGAGAAACATTACAGAGCCTCTTGATGCTCGACGCTGAAGAGAGTGTGTGAGAAGGAAAAGAGGAGGCGCACCAGAGGAGCTTCACACGATCCTCTCATCTCCAGTTCCTGAGCAGATCGGCCTGTTGTCCCTCATCACTTGAGGTCGTCATTGGAACTGCGTCTCACCGTGTGTATCTGTGTGTATGTTTGTGTTCCACAGCTTATTCCATTATGACCATTTCATTCACAGCTCATAAAGCACATCTACAGTGTTGTGGTGGCTTGCTTTTGAAACACTGAGTGAAAGAGTATTGTCATGCCGCTGACTCTCTCTCTGTGTGTGTGTGTTGCCGGTGTGTGTGTGTGTGTGTGTGTGTTGCCGGTGTGTGATTGGTATTCTGTAGACAGTGTGCAGTGCTCCAAACAGGCTCTGCTCAGAATGGCTCCACAGAGCAGGGATTGTGTTAACCTGAGGAGGACCACTCTCACACAGGGGTGAGTTTTCAACAGCCTCTCACGCTCTCTCTAGCCCTCTGGTTTTCCTCTAGATCTCTCTGAAGTCCTCTCTTTTTTGCTTCATCTCTGTCATCCCTGTCAGATGTCCTCTGGCATCACTCTTGATGAATTTCTCATTTGCGGTTTCGTTAAATCTCAGTGCACCGTTCAGATTTTCACCCCTCTTCCCCTGTTTCTGATCTCCCTATTTTTTATTCTTCCTCCATCCTCTAGTCTGAGTCAGAGAGAGGTGACTATCTTCTTCTACTGCCACATTTGAAAGAAATTGTATCGGATGCCCCTCTCCTCTCAACTATCCCGATTCTTTCTTCATTAGTACACTGGATATATTCATTTTCTTAATCAGTATTTTATCTGGCTTTCTAGGAAAAAGATCTAAATCAAGATTTGTTTAAATGTTTTAATTGTTTTGTTAAATATTACAAAATCTGTTTTCAGAGAATATATCTTGAAGTAGGTTTCTTTACCCCCCTGGCATTTGGTTTCTTTTTTTAAACATATATTTCAATAAATGTTATATATTTATGCTTAAAACAACATCAAATATATGTGTAAGTGTAATACATTTTTAATTGGTATTCTTGTTAATTTTTAAAATCTTGATTTAAGCATAAACCTAATTAAATTGTTACATTTGACACCCCCCCACCAATATTTTCCAAGATTTTTTTTTATGTAAATCCATCACGATTTAATGAGACTTTAGCATAAAACATGGGGTCCATTGGGTAAGAAAAATAAATGTGATTCAAAAATAGTTTTGTTTCTCAAGTAAATTTATCTTCTTTTAAGATTGTTTAGATCCTTAAAACAAGACAAAGATACTGGTTAAGAAGATGATTTGTGCAGTGATTTTCCATAGTTAGTTTATATTCAGGGAGAAGGCAGAAATCTTTCCTGTTGCACACATTGGCACTGCTGCTGTTTGTGTGTGTGTGTGTGTGTGTGTGTGTGTGTGTGTGTTATATCTGTGTGGTGGACACTGTTGCTCACTGTTAACAGCCAGATCCAGCTCACTCACTCACTCACGTGTAACTTCAGTCTTTTTCACATTTTCAGTTGTGTGTGTGTGTGTGTGTGTGAAGAGAACATTGCAGCTCTTGTCTAGTGCCTCAGATGTGGATTTCTCACATTACATGAATCCAGATATTGACCCTTTTGTCTCTGTGTCTTCCCACCTGATACACACACACAGACACCCCACCAGATCTCACCTGCTCACTCTCACACTAGTGACAGTGTGCTAACATGCTAAATGCTCCCATGAGAGTATTTGTGTGTAGATGGTTGTGTATTGATCAGTAGTGTTTTAGAAAGCTTTAAAAGGTCACGATTCAGGCCTGATCATATTTTAGTGTCCATCTTCTCCTGCATCTCCCCCCACCCCTTCTAGCCTTATTAACATTTTACAAGGTTTGTGAGTCAGTAGGCCTTCAGGCCTGTGCATATAGTTTTGTGAGCATGAAGAATGACTTGTCTGTGTTGGTAGAAGGAGTGAGAGAGCAGGAGGGCTGGCGGGATGGCTGGTCCAAAGAATGGAAGGAAGGGATGGAAATAGAGAAGAAAAGAGGCAGACTTGAGTAAGACACTCCTGAGAGTGACATGTGTTATAAGTAAGAGTGACACCAATGTCAGGACTGTAACCCCTCACAGTGATCCCCTCTCATTTCTCTTCACTCTGTCCGTCTCTTCCCTTCCTCTGTCATCCTTTTGTGAATTTTTCAATTTCAGCTGTCAATTTAAAAATACTTTATTTGCATGATTATTTTGCTAAAATATAAATTTTAAATTAATTAATTTTCCATGCCAAACTCACCGCCACAATCTAGGTGGTTGCCAGGGCATTGCTTTTTGGTTTCTGAGATCTTTTTAATAGGTGTTTTATATTGTTGCGTGGTTGCTAGCGTGTTCTGGGTGGTTGCTAGGTGGTTGCTTCCTGGCCAAGTCAAAATAACCCACCCATTAATGGGACATAATGTGGTCACTTTTACAGTTTTTCAGTGAATTTCGCAGTTGAAATCCAGCTATATCAGTAGGAATCCACACAAAATTCATGGATTTGGCACACTGACCAACAGAAAGCTGCTTGCTTTCAAAGTGTCTTCTATGTGAGATGTGCTCTGTACATCAATACACTATTGGCACTAGACAATGGGCCCTTTTACCCTTGAAATCTACTAATAGGTATCATTCAATTATGTGGAATGAGGAGTGGGTTCACTTTTTTTTTTCTTTATTTCTTTTTTTTTTGAAACCATTGAAAGTGCTTGCAAATACTCAAGTAAAGTTACTTGGAGTAACATCATTTTTAACTTAAAAGTAACAAGGCAGCATGCTTTTGCTGACTTTGAGGTAAATGTTAATATGTTTTTACGGTATTTTCATGGGAGATACATACTGTTATTTTACATTATTTTAATTTAAGTTTTAGTTATGAATATAATTTTTTATGTTCCTGCACTTTATGGGTTAAATCTGTAATTGGTTTCTGAGGGTGTGCCGTTCAAATATGAATTTTGCTGCAAGAGCTGCATAACTGACCTCCCTAGTAGTTATTCTTTTATTCTGTTTCTACTCTTCTCTCACTGTCCCTCTGTCTCTCTCTTCTCTCACTCGTTGTCTCTACACCTCTCTGTGGCCTCTCCTGTCCTCTTTTTTTTTCTCTAACTGAGCATATCTCTTTAATGCAGTCCTTTTTTAAGTCTCATTCTCACTCTGCCACCATCCATGTCACTTCCTGTCCTGTCTCTCATCACTCTTTTTTGTCTCCCTTCACCCCTCTCCTCTCTTCCTCCTCCCCTTTATATCAGTCCTGCTGATGAGCGAGACACCCTCATAATCAAAGCGTGACATGGAGAATTGTATGGAAATAAGAATCTGGATAGAACAGCTCCACGCCTGGGATCCACCTTTAATTACCTTTTCCTTTCATATTTATAGAACAGTCCGTCTCACCAGAGACTTTTACGCTTTGATGAGGCTGTTATTTGACACAACCATCTACAATTAGTCATTCTGGGAACCCATGGCCAGGTCCAGATGAATCTGCTACAAATCCCTTGTCTGTTGTGTGTTTGTTTGCAGCCTTGGTAAATATTCAGTCTAATTTGAATATGCCAGTACTTTACAGCATGTATAACAAATTAAATATTATTCACAACCCATTTTTCATTTTTAAAATGATTTTTTTTTTTTTTTTTGAGTGAAACCTGATATTCAATGTGCAAAAGTATAGGGTGAAAATTCATTTAATCCAACAGCAAATTTTTGGATCATGAAAAGTACATTAGATATAAGAATAAAGCCAACTTTGAATGCTAGTTTGCTTAAACAATGCTTAACTAGTTTTGAGGCTATTGATTAATATATCCAGTTGCCTGTGTGGCCTAAGTCACATCAACAGCAAAAGAAAGACTTTTCTTTTGGGTTAAAGATTTATAAGTTATTACTTACTAAAGACCTTTTTTTTTTTTTTTTTTTTTTTTTGGAATAATGTGCTACAATGAAAAATTCACAATAACAGCAGGAACATCCATTAAGGAAGCAAATAGTTTTACACATGACTATTTGTCCCTGACATTCATAGTTAGACATCATTAGCTAATGTCAGTTCAGTCATGATACAGTACTTCACTGGTTTTATTGAATGATAATGAGGCTGAGTTTTGATTGGATATTGATTGCAATGTAATGGACTTGTCACGTTTGAGCACATCCATTCAATAACATTACATTAATTACATTGACACAGTACACTCGCTGTTATAGACTGTAATATAAATGCACGGTGTGACTGAATTGCTATTGTGAAAATATAATGTGAGCCGGGAGGTACTATAATAAGATTGTGGTTTTAGTTCAGAAAAATCAGTATAGTATTTTAAAACTCCCTTGTAGTAGAACAGTCATATCAGTATTGAAGGTTGCCGTCTGTACTACAGCATTATGAATAATTGATCATGAATATTTCTCACTGTTTTTCCTCAGGTTTTAAGCAACGCAAGGCCACGAGACTCTGATGAGGAAATTCTCTCTGGTGTCATCTCCGGCTCTGTTTGCTTCCACGGCCGTCGGAGCAGCCATAACTCGACCTGCCTACTTCCAAGAGGTGCTGTTCCTAGGAGAGAGGGAGTGTGTGGCGTGCCAAAGCTCATTCCTGAACTCCTGAAGGGAGGAGCCGTGGGAATTAGAGGGATAGCTGGATTGATGAGGGTGCTGGAGAACAGCGTGTGAGCGCTGGGCTCCATAATCAGTTCATCCTTCCAGACACTTGAGCTCTGGAGGATTTTTGCTCTGAGATTTTATATCTTTCACTATATGTTTTGAATATTTTCTAGTTTCTTTGCTCAAGTCGATGCTCCCCTTCATCAAATGTGGCAGGTGGGCCTAAGGAACAATTCTCTGTGAAACTAAAAGTAACAATGTGTAAGGTAGTGTGAGGAAAGCAGGGTAAAAGTGCTGACTGGTCTTGGAGCATTTGAGTTGGAGACTTAGAAGGCCTGTGTAGCAATGGATGAGAACTTGTGCCGTGGGTTGACAGGAAGAGGCAGCTAGATGGCAATGCATAACCGAAGCCTCTATGTGTGCACAGGAGAGTGCGTTTGTGTACGACTATGCATGCAGGAGCATGTGATTGTTTCTTGGAGTGCAGAATTCTGAGAATTGGCCATTATTGCCGCTCCCTCCTATTTTTGTGCTGGAGCCGGGAGGGTCAACATTAACAGCGAGAGAGGGAGAGGGACGGATACAGCAAAATAAATAAATAAATAAAATATAACAGTGACACTTCAATTTTCTGTCACCATTTTGGTGCCCATTGGTGGAGTTCTTTTTCCTCTGAGTGCTTGAGCTTTGTAAAAAAAAAAAAAAAAACTACTTTTGTCCCATCAAATGGATTATTATAAGAATCACAGCTTGTGAAGGGCTCTCAGATGGATCATTTCTAGCTGGAATACCTTCTCCTTTGCGACTCTCCACACCACTCCATTTCTGTGACTTTCAACCTGTCATCCTAGAAGACGTGTTGCGATTCTCCAGAGGACTGCGTTCACTTGTTACCACAGCAATCCATGGCATCCTGTTCCTGACGAGGTCCGCTTCATTCTGTGAGTATTTTTATTCCTCTGTGAGTGTATGTGCAAAAGTGAGCATTTAAAATGAATCTGTAACAGTTGTTTAGGCTTAAAAGGCTTTAAGCTTGTTGTTTGTTTTGCCGGTCATGTAACCTGACACGCTTAAAGTGATCGTACATGTGATTTTGCTTTGCAGACAATATGAGCTTTTTATCGCTGTGACGCCCACCTTACTCTGTCACTGCCCATTAGACTCGTTTGTTTTGTTTTCTCTTGTGTAACCCTCATAGTGTAAGGACTGGGACAATCCGACTCCCTCCATCACCTGAAAGCGAATAGGGATGTGCCCTTAAACAGCCCAGTGAACTATGAATAACATCAGCACACACTCCCACCGTATGCACTTCCCACGGTGCTCTGCGGGACTGAATATCCTCTTCTGAGTAAATGGAGTGCATTTATGGGTTTTTGTAGGCAGGCATGTAATAGACCTATTTGATCTTCTTGTTCGCATTTGGGATCCAGATTGGAATGTGAGAAAAGTGTAGCAGAATCTGAATTACTAGAATAACCTTAAATTTGATGTTAGATGTGTCGTCACTGAATGCAGAGCACAGAAAATGAATGAGATTTGAGATGTATGCTACTGCTCAAAACATTTGAAGTCAGTTTCTTATGCTCACCAAGGCTGCATTTATTTGATCAAAAATATTGTGAAATATTATTAAAATTTAAAATGGCTTTCTATTTTAATATATTCAGTGTCACATCTTCAGAAATCATTCTAATATGCTGATTTGGTGCTCAAGAAACATTTCTTCGTATTATCAGTGTTGCTAAAAGTTTTTAATTACATAATATTTTTGTGGAATATGTGATAAAGAAACTTCAGGATTTATGTTATTTATTTATTCATTTTATGAATACAAAGTTCAAAAGAATAGCATTTATTTGAAACAGATTTTGCTGTAACATTGCAAGTCTTTACTGTCACCTTTAATCAATATTATGTGTTCTTGCTAAAGAAAAGTATTAATTTCTTTAAAAAGAAATATTCTGACCCCAGACTTTTGAAAGGTAGTGTTTTTTGGGACATTTTTTGCTATTATTGGATTGGACAACTGACTAGAGACAGAAGGTGAAAGGAAAGAAAAAGTGAAGAAGGACCTTGAGGCAGAATTTGTCTGAAGCTGTGCTGTGCAATTTGGTGGAACACTGCAGTCTATGGCTCAGATAAATATTATGATGCTTTTATGGTGCTTAAGCTTTATTTTTGATTCCTTGACAGCTTAAAAACAACAACAACAACAACAACAAAAAACATGACAAGCGCATAGTCTATGTAATCAGAATATTCTTCAAAAGTTCTTTTGTTCTTCATAACATCATAGAGGTTTGAAATCACATTGTGGGTGAGTAAATAATGACAGAACGTTCATTTTTGGGTGAACAATCCCTTTAACATCATATTTTTAAATGAAAACTAGAGGCGTTATGTAATCTCCTCAGTGTGTGACTGCTCTCCACAGGTTTAGCAAATCCTTTTTGACATAATGGATATGTCTCTGTGAACAACGACAGCTTTTAGCCAAGCTCTATCCAACTTTACAAGGTTGACGTCCATCTTTGGTTGCTGGTGCACATATGTGCATGTTTTAAGGCCTTTTTAGTTACTGATGCTTAATTGACATTACTGTCACCTATCCAGAGTCTGAATGCACACTGCAGCGGCTGCTTTGACGTCAGCCTGTTCTGTTGCCATGGCAGAGGACTATTGTTACTTCTGTCTGGGCTACAAATATTGGGAGAGGCACTGGTGTCCAAAACCATTATGAGAGGTTAGACTGCACTAAAATAAAATGATCAGCAATAAACCTCTGCAGATTTGTTAACAGTAGGCAGCAGCTCCTTAATATCCTCATTCATATCCTGTAATAACCTGCCAATTGTTATTAGTTAAGTTACATTATTTCACATGTTCACACCATTATAAGATAATGCAGGAAGATCATTCTGGTCTTATTAGTGTGCAGATAGAAAAGATGAATGTAGCCTACTTGGAATAAACTACAAAGCTAGTAGGATTTCTAAGTGTCTCAAATATGAGGCCCTGCCTGGACCGATACATGTCTATGTAATACTGCCAAAAAAGATTCAGTGAGAATATCCCTCAATATAAACCAGATTTATTTCTACCTGTTTGGAGAACCTACTGCAAAGTAATATTCACTGAAATTGGAAAGGCCAAGCAAGGAAATAAAACTGTGATTGTCGCACAGGAGGACATGAGAAGGGTTCAACAGCGGGGATGAAAAAACAGCTTTATTGTAATGTCAGAGAGATCTCTAGCAGAGCTGTTTCTGGCAGCAGTGAAGAGAGAATCGCTAGATCTTCACTGAATGGAGCTTAGTGTGGTTTGTTCTTCAAGCCCTTGAAGGTTTGTTCGAGTTATGTATTGTTCGGAAATGCGCACAGATCACAAGCCCCCCAGATCAACAGTTGCTGAGTGCAGTGTTAGACAGTGAATGGCAAGAATGTAATGACCTCACCGAAAAGTCGACATCACAAATATGACATCAGTTCTAGTTCATTGGTCCACTGGAAGCAGGATCAATTGTATTGATCTGAAATAAGAGCTTGTCAGGCATATTTGTGCATAAGTGTTTGGGTCCATGTGTGAAAGAGATTAAAAAACTCCTGGCTCAGTGATTTTTAAGGACACTGGGGAATGCATTTTCATGTCCTTCTTATAGCCCACCGTGTTCCTGAGTTGATAATATGCCGTGCTGCACGTGAGTATGCAAAATGTGATGAATGGTGTGGCATATTTACTAGTTTCTAGTGCATTGTTGTGCTGTACCGAGCCACAATGTGCTGAGTATAGCATAAAACAAATACTTGGTTTGATTGATGATAATACCAAGAATAACACATGAAATATATAAAAGGAAAAATGCTGATGGATGATGCACAGAATAAAAAGTGTCTAAATTACATGATTTCAAACTAACAGTAGACTCAAAATCAAAAACAATGTTTGTATTATATTCCAGTATGTCGGTAAAACTGTTTCAATTACATTTTCAATTGTCTCTGGAAATTGAAGGTCTCTATGTGTGTGTCCGTGTGTATAGCTACCAGTACTCAGTGTATTTTTCACAGTCTTGTTTTGTTCAAGCATTGGTAGACTTGTTTATTGAGTCCCAACAAGTGATCAGTTTCTGAGAGTGTTTTGATCTGATTCAGAAAGCGCAATAAAACCTCAAGCTCTGCTGAGCTATTTGCACGAAAGCTTTTATTACAACTCATTTCCTCCGACACTCGCGATCATTTAGCCATTAAGCTTCTAATATTTATGTATGAGTGTGTCACAGTCAGAAGTCAAGGATGCACTTTAAATAAAAGAAAAAAAGAAACATGCTTGGTTCTATGTACTACCATTGGAGAGAATTATTTTTTTATTTTTTATTTTTTTGAGAGCAAAGATGGGATTGCAACCTTTACTGGTATACATTTTTGGAAAGGAAAAAGAAAATGACTGCAGATGTTGTTTCAGACCTTTTTAAAGCTTTCTTCATGACTGTAATGATACCCTTTAACCCCCTCCAGAAAGATGTAATGTTGAAGAGGGGAAAAAACATTCTGAGTCATGGTAATACTTTTGAAGTGCTGTTGCTTTAAAGAAAATACAGTGGTCACCCTCTGCTTTTCATTTCCATTTCTTTTTTTTGCTGTTTCATTCGTTTAGAACTGGGACAATTAGGTAGTGTCACAATTAAAATCAATCTTCCATTAAGGACAAGTGGCTGTGCCTGTCTGCGGCTCTTACCTGTAGGCCCTCATTTCAGCCCTTCTCTGAAAAGGATCCATCTTTATTAGTCCTTCACACTGCAAAATCAATGGCAGCCCTCTCTCATAAGAGCACAGAGCTTGGGTGAACTCGGGTTCTCACGTCTCCGCAGTTAGGCCTCAACCATCTCAGCCTACATAAGACAAGCCACTCAGAGGAAAGCCGTACAAAGTGCAGGAAATGGCTTGAAAAGCAAATTAAATGTGGGGTAGTGGATCATACAGTGAAGCTTCTAGGATTTAGAAAAACTGAAGCTCTCTTTAGATGCTCTTCTTATGCAAAGGCTATTACAAGGTATTTAATTATGCTGCATTATAATATACCTTTTATTTTATTTTTGGTCAAATAGTCAATTAAATTATATTAAATTTCATTAATAACATTAATTAAACCTGTTATTTTATTCAAAAACACATTAAGCATGCAGTTTATTGGATAATACCTCTCTGATGATAAGCACAGTTTGGATTTTCTGAATTAAAATGAATTGTATATATATTTTCTTGTGGGGAATATTGCATGTGTCCTTTGTGGAGAAGGCAATCCCATTTGAGTCAAGATGCTGCCATAGAAGGGAGCTGCCTATGTAGGCAGTGAGAAAACTCACCAGTTCAACAGTGGAATCTAATGGCTAAATTACACAAGCTGACTTTCTTAGTTGGACAGAGTGTCCAGTGGTTGTTCACCTATCTCTCATTTTTGACCCAAAGCAATATGTCTCACTGATTAAGCATCAAGAGAAAAGCCATGACATCTCACAGATGGAAAAACTCAACATTCCAGCACAACCTTCACTGTACTTTTTCTCACTGGAAATTGGGCACATTCACAATTTAGGGTGTATAAATTTAGCCATCCATTTCAGTTGTATCTAATTTTGATATGACCTGTGCATGTGATGGTTTTCACCTTGCACTTGTTTTAAGGCTCTACGGTAAACAATGAAAAGCTAATGGAACTGTCTTGGCAGGTGGTTTTGGGCCTGGCAGGGGCAGGAGTAATTTGCAGGTTCTGTGAGCATAGTCTCAGGGAGCTTCTGACTGGACAGTCCTTTGAAGTGCCTTGCATTGGCATCTAATAAATAAACATGAGCTGTGTTTGCTTTCTAGTAAAGCAGCGGGAGCAATGGGCACATGCTCAGATGTGTTTGCTACTGTCCCTGTGTTTGCTGGAATATATTACATTAGATACTATGTACACATGTCGCAGTTTGCCTCTATTAAAGGGGTCATATGATGTTGCTAAAAAGAACATTATTTTGTGTATTTGGTGTAATGCAATGTGTTTATGTGGTTTAAGGTACAAAAAAACACACATATTTTCCATATAATGTACAATATTGTTGCTTCTCTATGCCCCGACTTTCTGAAATGTGTCGTTTTTACAAAGCTCATCGTTCTAAAAAAGCAATGTATACGCTGATTGGCCGGCTATCCAGTGCGTTGTGATTGGTAGAATTCCTCAAGCATGTGACGGAAATGTTATGCCCCTTAACATACTGTGGTGCCATCTCCCAGCACGATGAGACAAAACCAATAAAACCCATTACAAACGAGGCATTTGTTGCATCCAGTGGGGACATAATTACTGATTATAATGACTATTTATTGTCTTTTTACGCATTGCGTATCACACTGCATAAACATAAAACCATGTCTGCATTTGTGATCTGAGAAACAACAAACAACAAGCACTACTCCACACTGCGCAAAACTCGTTTGAAGCGTTTGAATCATCAGTTGCAAATTCTTTGAATATAAAAAAAACATACTTAAAGGCTGTGAGTCAGAAGCGCGAGACTGTCCTTGCAAAGTTGGAACTGTCCCACTTAATAAAAAACAGCCTTTGTGACGCATTGCAGGCTACTGGTTCAGAAAACAGTCCTCATCCTCCATAAAATGCGCTGCACACATCTGAAAACTTGGGTTGAACTGTTCTGGAACAGTGTTGTAAATACAACTTAACCACTGATTTCTAGTTGTCTCCTCTTTTGGAAGGCCAAAGTAGTTTTGCTTTCACAACGAAACACACAGTGTCTAAACGACAACAGCGAGAATAAAAGTCACATAATAAAAGTTTTGAGTCACATCCTTTTAATGAATCATTTGATCCAGTTCAAAAGATCAGTCTGAATGATTTTCTTAAAAATCAGGCTTAACTGGTTCTTAAGTTAACTGACTTAAAGGGATACTCCACCCAAAAATTTTAATTCTCCCTTCATGCCATCCCAGATGTATGAGAGTTTCTTTCTTCAAATGAACACAAACAAAGATTTTTAGAAAAATATTCCAACTCTGTGAGTCCGGAAAAGAGGAATCTGCACATTATTCAAATTTTGTAGTTTCTAACTATTGAACAGCGACCAGAATGTGCTTCAAATTGATCTTTTTGTTCCATGAAAGAAAGTCATACAGATTTGACATAAGGTTGAGTAAATGATGACAGAACCATAATTTTGGGTGAACTATCCAGTTAACATCATTCCTCCTCAGAGCGAGAGGAATCATCTTCATACGAGGCACTGTTTTGGTTTTTCTTGAGTAAATGTCAGAGTATTCTAACAGCTTTCATAGAGCCTATGGCCTCACAGCAAGGTCAGGGTATGCTCTCTCCTCATGATTAAGTCTCCTTGAAGTGATATGAGCTTGTGTGTTTTCTTTCCAGTATCCGACCGCAGTACTGTTAATCCATTCACAATGATGTTTCATCATCTTTGTCTCACTTTAAAATACAGTCAACCCTCCACTGACAATCCTTTAACAGTACAGTGGTCTTCCAGCACTGTGTGTTTATAAGCTTTCAGAAAAATTGTGTGTGTGTCTAGCTGTCCATCAAATTACTAAAGTAGTTAAATGGTCTAGGCGTATGTCACAAATGCTTGAGTTGACTCTTCCTGAACACCATGTTCTGACGGTTTTCCCCTCAGGTTAATAAGCAGGTTGTTGGTGTTCACAGTATGCTGTTTTTTGATTGCAAACAGCTGGGCATGTCTAGATCGCATGAGGACCTCCGTCATCGATTGACATTTGCCACCCCGTGAGGCCCAGACTGCTGTCCCACCACGTTACGGACACGACCACAGGGTTCGACAATCCAAGTTAAGTGGTGCAAATGTGTGAGGTGGCGACTTCTCACCGCCGATCTGCTCTTTAATTAGCCTGGCCCATCAGCGTGTGCCCGCACTGAATTATTTATCCTTGTGAGGCATTAGCACGCAAGGTGGATTCATTTTAATGACACAGAGAGGCCAGCGAGCGCTTCTGGAAGTGTAGTAAGGCTATCCTTTTCCTCTTTCCTATAATTTTCTGTCTCTAATTCCTCCTCTTTACACACATCAAAGTCTTATTTCAGATGTGTAAGTTGAATCCATGTGAGGCTGGATGTATCCGTGCTGAACACTACAAAGAGAATGTGGCGTTTTGACAGATTTAGCTGTAGGAGTGCTCGTTTTGATGGGTTAAAGCTTGAGTCTGTATAAAGCTGGTGTAGATGGTAAAGACTTAGACAGACATCTTCATTTTAGATCTGGTGTTGGGAAGGATACTTTGAAAGAGCCTGTCCTCCAACAAAAAACGACCATATAGGTCGTTTGTGCAAGCACCTTATTAAGACCTATTTTTACGTTTTAACGTTAAGCGGCCTCTAGAGGGCGTAAAAATAATGACAGTATCGCGTTGCGTATGTCGTCATGAATTGACGTATAACGTCATTACCAATCAAAAACGCACGTTTATTTAAATGCAATGTGTGGACTTTTTACACCGATCTCACAGTAATTTGTACATATTTTACTAGGAGGCTTATTCGTTCGAATGACCACACCTAACCCCACCCCCTAAACCTAACCCTCACAGAAAATCATGCTAAATTATGATTTTTTGAGCATATACATTTTACGTGCACGTCCATTCTCTGGGATCGAACCCATGATAGCATGATTGCATATCAAGGTATAACGCAATAATCTACCAACTGAGCTACACGAAACGCAAATCACGGTGCAAATAAAAGAGTACAAAAACATTAATATGAACACGACCTTTTGCCGATAGGGGCGCAATTGTAGTATACGCTCTGATGGGTCGTATTTCAGGGATTTGGACAAACGACCTATACGAGCGCATTATTATGATAAAATGTTGATTTGAAACTGTAGCTTGGCAAGCTGCTCATGTTTTAAAGCAGTGAAACTACAGTCATGTTACTTTTTGATGATATACTGTATAGCTAACTGTACTGTAAGCTGTGAAACAGTCTGAGATTTAATGATGTTCAATCAGTTGCCACGTTATTTGCAGCCACTTGCATTTTTGTCTAATTTCTTTAAATTTTCAGCAAAAAACATTAACCTGATGGGAAAAAGCTATTTTAGCTCATCAAAATCCAGAATTCTGTGTGCAAAAAAATTGATCAATGTGTTCAACTGTCCTGCTGTATTGAACAGTTCTGCGTTAGTTAGTTTTTTTTTTTTAAGAATTTCTTAGTAACACAGCACTTTAAAAAATGTTTTCACAGGTAACCTGAAATGTGCATCAATAAGTTATCTCAAGAGTCAAACTAAATCTAAATACAAATTAAAGTTAAAAGTTCTATACTTTTTTGTTTGTGTGCGCTGTACAGGTCTGGTATAAAGAATGTTTTCTCTCAGCTGGCCAAAATGTCCGCCCAATAGAGAATTTTTTTTCTCAGCAAGAAAAAAATTTGAGGGATCATTGGAAGTAACCTATTGTCTTTCCAACCTGTTTGCTTGCACACTGTTTGAGAGAGACTTGGCTACTCAATCATTTTACATTAAGCGTGTAAGACATAGTGAAATAACCACAATTGATTTTAGTAATTAAACACACACTGGTCACTACTCTTAATGTCATTAAATCTAATTGCATAAATACATAATGATCAGATGATTTTTACTGCAAATCAACACATAAAATTGTCAGAAATCACCACAATTACAATTTTGATTCATTTAATTCAATTCATTCATTTTTGGCTGTAAAAATCAGCAAAATGTTCTGTGAAACCCTGGTGGCTCTGACTAAACTACAATGAAGTTACTTAACATACTTAACAGTGTAAATAAAAGTCATATATTGGTTCATTCCACTACATTTACTGTGATAAGCAAAATCATATACACACTCAAATCTGTTTTTTTGTTTTTAAATCGATCCGTTAACATGAATTGTAAGAACAAATCAATGGACTTGAATAAAAACCTGTTTGTGTAATGCAATGTGGTAGCATTTTGTTATGCTACTTTGCTTATTGTTGGTAGCTTTTACCTAAAAAAAGTATTTTTAACTACTGTCTAAACTACTGAAAGATATAGTTAGTAGGGATGTCTTCATGAAGATGCAGTTCTGCACTAATACTGCAAATCTATCTGTAATATAAGCGCTGATTATAAACTCTTCCCTCACTACCTCTTCATGTTCTAATTTAAATCTCAATCCCTACTGTTTCTTCCCCTCCAGCACTCTCCTCTCCTCACATTCATCTCCCCTCATCACATGCCTCAGCTACCGTTGTTATCTTTATCTGTCTTCCTTTCTGTCACCTTCCAAACATCCCTGCACACACTCACACTCATACATTATATCTGTTTTATTCTGCTGAGAAACTGATTTTGTGGTTCAGTAAATTCAGGAGGGAAAACTTAGTACTTTCCAAACTAAATAATTCAGTTCAAGCGTGAATATGAATATTTTAAGGACGATCTAAATGTTTTGAATTGTTTGGCTGTCATGGCATTTTTTTTTATTCACACATTTTGTTGTCACTTGTTTTGTGATGCCTGGAGTTCATTCACGTGGAATTCAACACAATATAATTGGCACCATTTACAGTTTTTCCCTTCACATAGTAAGACAATTTACCATTAACAAGTTTTTAATGTTACATTTTTGCAGTCTTTTAGACTTAAAAATGAGTCACGTTCATAGTCTTTTTACAATGCCTTTGAACACACTTCAGAATCTACATCTGTAGCTACACATTACACAATACCTCATATTACATTTACAATTCACTTTCTTCCTCTGAAATTTTTGTGAATGTTGTTAATTTTTTCAGTGTACAACAAGATTTCTGTTTGCTTACATTGACACTGAGTAGCTGAGTAAAAAAGAAAATAATGCACATTCATTGCTCTTTGAGCTTTTGTAAAACAAAACCACAGTTTTCATTCATTTTTTTTATTCTGTTCCCCACCTGCCGCTTTCCTCCCTTTTCTCCTTCACTCTTTTCAACATCCCATTTGCATGTTTGGTGAGAGGGTTTATTGAAGTGTAACCCCGTAAATGAGCTCATCGTGCATCACTGGCACATATGTGACAGGCAGCCATGGAGCGACACATGGAGCAACCTTGCTGTGTGTTTTTACTTTTCCTTTACTCATTCCCAGCTCCACTCATCCTTTCTCTCTGTATCATGCTGTTTTGTACCCTGATGTTCTCAGGGTTCATAAATAATTTTTTTGCTGCACAACATTTCTCACACAATTTCTGTCTCTCCCTCACTGGGCCCATCTTTCTCTCTTTCTTGACCCTATTTATTGAGATTGAGGAGGCTGTTGTTGCCCCATGGCTCCAAACTGTGGTGTAACAGAGAGAGAGGCAGTAAATCAAGATGAAGGGAAAACAGAACCCTCTTATTTGGAGTGCCCTCCTCTCCTGAATTGTCTGTCCTTCACCTCTGTTCTGCAGAGGACGGTGGGAGATGATGGGGGTGAAAGAATGTGGAGCAGTTGGAGTAAAATATTTAACAAAAGGAATTGAGATAAAAAGAGAATGTAGAGAGCACTGTGAGAGCAGCATGACGACACCTGGGCATGAATGAGCTGTTTAAAGGGACACAAAGAAAGGTGAATGGTATAGTGATCTCGAGTGTGTGTGTGTGTGGGACCAGATGTCCCGAAAGGATAGTTTAACCTGAAATCAGCTGCAATGTGGGGAGCAGCTAACAGTGTCCAGGAGGAAAATGGCCTAATAAAGTATAATTAATGTCTGTAAAGTATAAATATTGTGTGATGGTTTGGTATATGGGTAGAGGTAAGAAATATTATTAGCTCAGGAGCTGTAAAAATTAGAAGCGTCATGCAAATTCAAACAAGCACATGTCCACTCAGATGATTGAGCCAAGTGGATTTTGAATGCAGCGTTATAGATATAATAATAATCATAATAATAAAAAAAAATGTATTTTAAGTGTTTCTCTAAATACTGGGACTGAAATTAGACTTTCATATTTGGTTGAAAGTCTAGTGAGCAAATATGGCTAATATTATATAATATTATATTAAAAAATATCAAATAAAAAAAAATACAATACAATAAAATAAAATAAAATAAATTAATTAAATATAATTAAATCAAATACATATAAAAAATAAAAATGTAAAAATATATAGTTTAGTATTTATATAGTATAAGATTTTTTTTTACAATGTTTTTAGAGAAATCTCATGCTTGCCAATTTACAATTTAAAATAACCTTTCTTTTTTAATTTGTATTAAAATGTAATTTATTAATCTAATAGCAAAACTGAAATTTCATCAGTAATAACTCCAGACGCAGTGTTGCATGATCCTTCACAAATCATTATAAAACTCTGATTATTGCTGCTTAATATTTTTGTGGAAATTGTGATACATTACATTTTTCAGGATTCTTTATAATAGAAAGTTGAAAAGAATTTATTTGAAATACAGTTCAACAACTCCGTTTGCACTGTGCTCTTCCGTTATTGACAAGAAAAGTTTTCTTTTTACGTTTATTTTACATTCATCACTGATGGGAAAAGTGTACTAAGGAAGGCTTTGAGCCTAAACAATTGTGCCTTTTTTTTTTCCATCAGTGATGAATGTAAAATAAAACGTAAAAAAAAGACTGTTCACTTGAGTGCACATCATAATTTCCTATTTATTTGAAATAGAAATCCTTTGTAACATAAATGTATTTCAATCACTTTCGATCAATTTAATGCCTCCTTTGTGATAAAACAATTTGTGATTTTGAATAATTCCTCATTGCTAGAAGAATAACTTATAAATAATAACTCTGATGGTTTTCTTTTTTTTAAATGATGTTTCATCTTGCCTAGGACACCATGTAAGCCAGGACCCCTTCAAAAAAAAAAAGAAAAAGAAAAAAAGGTGCATGACACCCTTGCCCACCATGACAGGAAAACAAATGTGTATGTGTTTTTAAAACTATGTTAGTGTGTTGCAGCAGTCTTGTTCCTTGTGTCCTTCTCTGACTCTGCCATTATGTTTGTGTGTGTGTATGTGTGTGTGTGTGTGTGTGTGTGTATTGCAATATAAAAAAAAATAAATAGATACCACAACTGAAAGAAAACAAGTAGAAACAAGAGTATAGAGTCTGTGGGGAGAATCTGTGTGTGTGTGTGTGTGAGGCTTGTTCTCTCGTCCTCTAACGGTGAGCAGAACTGAAGGCCTGCAGCAGCAGCAGTGACACAGGAATTTACATATGTTAACAATGAGGAAAAAATTATTCAATTCACAAATGGCCAACAAAAAGAACAACCTTACATAGCCTGTAAAGACAATCACTCTCTCTCTCTTTCTCTACAGCTCTCTGTTTCAATCCTGCTATACTGTGGCTGATCTCTTTTTTTAATGAGCCTCTACTATCCTCTAACATGAACAAATCTCTCTCTCCCTCTCCCTCTCTCCCTCTCTCTCTCTCTCTCTCTCTCTCTCTCTCTCTCTCTCTCTCTCTCGTTTTGGTTAAGATTTTCTCAGTTTTCATGTTTGATGTACTTTATTAGCATGACAAATATTTGTACATTCACATTGCCAAAGTGTTTACAGCTGAGCTGCATAGAGATAAAACAGTGAATGTAAAAATTAGGAAAAGGGAGGGAAGAATAAAATTTACAATGTATCTCTCTCTCTCTACATTGTAGTCAAGGGTCTGTCTGTCTCGCTGCACTGTAACAAGAGTGTTGGAGGTCTGTCTCTCTCTGTTTTGCTGTGGTTGATGGGCTCTCTGGGTGGCACGTTGCATGGCAGGTGCCAGTCTGAATCTTAGTCATCACTGTTATTTTGCGCTGATTGCACGTGTTATTGTAGCTAATTAAAGACTGATGGGCATTAAATATTTAGGTTGCTGTATAATTAGCTCACTGAAGACAGCTATACCAGGGGCTAGGCCCACTCACATTCACAGATAGATCTAACAGAGTGACATAAA
This sequence comes from Cyprinus carpio, assembly GCF_018340385.1. Lineage (NCBI taxonomy): Eukaryota > Metazoa > Chordata > Actinopteri > Cypriniformes > Cyprinidae > Cyprinus > Cyprinus carpio. Next base: position 3,718,028 of record NC_056587.1, read on the forward strand.
GCAACACACGCCCTCTCTCATATTTTCTTCTTCACACTAACAATATTTTACAACACTTTCCCACTTATGGAGGAAATGACTGAAAGAATTCCGGCAACACTTGCAGGTCACTTGCATGTTTTTGTGAGTGTTGTAATAGAAGTTTGACCAGTTAACAGTATTATTAGGCCTACTCATGAGGTTAAATATCTTAAATATGAATTTAAATAAGACTCATAGCTTGTCCGCTAGGTATTTTTTTATGTTTGTTTCTTTACTTTTACATGTCATATTTCTCAGGCTTAAAAATGTTGCTTTTATACACTACTGTTCAGAAGTTTGGGGTCAGTAAGATTTTTTTCTTCTTTTTTTTTTAATGAAATTAACACTTTTATTCAGCAAGGAAATGCATGAAATTGATCTGAAGTGACAGTAAAGACATTTATAATGTTACAGAAAATTTCTATTTCAAATAAACATTGTTCTTTTGAACTTTTTATTCATCAGAGAATCTTGAAAAAAAAATATAGCATTTTCCACAAGTAGCACAACTGTTTTAAACATTGATAATAATCAGAAATGTCTCAGCAAATCATATTAGACTGATTTCTGAAGGATCATGTGATACTGAAGACTGGAGTAATGATGCTGAAAATTCAGCTTTGCATCACAGAAATAAATTAAAATTTAAAATATATAAAATAGTTTTAATTTGATGTTAACTGTTCACTTCATCTATAGGCCATTACACAAATGTCCTGTTTCTCTCAATCATTCTTACACACTTACTCGCATAGTCCCTGATGTCTCTCACCCACCCAAACAGATCTCATTTGGTTCATTTAATCATGTATTTAAAAACATGACCTTGATTTCTATATTTCACAGAGCATCTGATCTGCCGGCCCATTTTAAAATGAAATATCAGATACATTAAACCCTGGTGTTCATAACGAAGCAGCCACAGTGAGATGCTTCTGTAGGAGGAGACTTTAAAATTGTGAGTAACTTTTATGTGATTACGTCTTTCACAGCTCGAGAAAACGCTAACCTCTGACTCACGCAATGTTAACTTAAATCCTTTCCAGGATATTTTTCACAGTTCTTCTGCTGGCTTCAGCCAAAGTAGAGGACTGCAGTGTAAATATTTGAGCAGTTTATGAATGAGCGTTTTAAAAATCATAGACAACTCAGAGCTATCTCTAAGGACTCGCAGATTATACATATTCAAAAACCTACACTTGAACAACTACTAAAACATTAATTAACAAAATACTTAAGAAAACACACACACACACACACACACACAGTGTACAAGTGTTAAATTGGTAGCTGCCAGAAACCTGTGTGATTTTTTATTTTTTCATTTAGTTTTCCACCATTTGAACCGTAACCACAAATACTCTTAGAGAATTATTCTTCTCAATAAGAAAAGGGGAAGTGCTGTATAATCACCTCAGGGCCTGAAAAAGAGGGTTGGTCGTAAGATGTAACACAACAGGAAAGAAACTCGCTTGTAACTTCTTCATACAAACACACCCGCATAAAGGCACATCCACACATGCTGCTCTTTGTTCTGTTGCTCTACAATCCACTGTCACTTCTTTCGGAGGGTTTGATGGAGTGTCAGTATACCTTTTTCAAACAGAGAAGTGACTCCAGCCTTTCATGTTGCTCTCTCACACGCTCTTCCTCTGTCAGCATGCATTTTTTAAACCTGGAAGTGTGTCTGTACTTTCATGTGCTTCTCTCCAGCCCCCCCCACCTCGGGCTGAATCGCACCCACTGGAGTTTAATTTCTGCTCTTGTGATTTTGACCCCCTCAACTCTGATCTCTCTCTCTATATCTGTGTCCATCGCTCTCCATCCCTTTCTTTCTTTCCACATGAGGAAGCTGAAGTGTACCTTGTTGCACATAGTCACTTCTAGTACCGCCTGAAATCCATTTTTCTGCTTTCCCTACATTAATTTATTCTTTCTCTGTCATATTTTACCTAGTTGGTGCCGGATATTACACAAATTTCATATCTAGTGATAAAAATGGATGACACATTTGTGCTTTAGACAACTTCTGAGGGCGTAGTAATACAGATTTTTTTTTATTTCTCATGATTAATGAAGCATTCTGGAAACGAGAAACTCACACTGGGAGGCAATAATGTTGTTGTGTCAGGGATGCGCCAATGAATCATGAAGATATGACAGGATATATACAGTTGCAGGAAAAAATACCCAATGGATTTACCTGAATTTATGCATAAACTAAGCATAAAATTGAATCTGATTTAGAGGTAAGTCACAACTATAGACAAATACAGTTTGCCTAAAAGTGCATTCAGAAGTTCTTTAGCTAAAGTTACAGTAGCATCGTTGTTCTTTCTTCCTTTTTTTATTCTTTGAGCTTCTGGCTGCAGACCTTTTCTCCATCTTCAGAGATACTTTACAAATACTGGGTCTCCCGTCTTCTCCACTGGTAAAGCATGATAAAAGTGTGTTCCGTTGTCTGATTTTTCACTCTTTGCATCACTGAGTGAGTGTACACCAGTCGCTTTAAGAAAACACAAATAATTCACATTTTTCATGTCTTTATTGAACTCACTGTGTATTCCCAATTGCAAAAGTTGTGAATATAACTGGAGTGAGAAGTCCGGTTAATGATACAAGATTGATCAGAGCTTCCCTGTCCTAAACATTAAAAACACAAAATTTTCAACACTCCACAGTAAGACAAGTTATCTATAAATAGAGAAAGTTCAGCACTGTTGCTGTTCTCTCTAGGAGTGGGCGTCCAGTGAAGATGACTGCAAGTGTGCAGTGCAGGATGCTCGATGGTGATAAAAAAGAACCCTGGACTTCTCTGTTGACGCGTCTGTAACACTAAAAAGAGGGGTTTTCACTGGAAGACTTCACAGTGGAAGCCACCGCTGCCCAGAAATAAAACATTGCTGCATGTCTGACATTTGCAAAAGAGCATGTGGATGTTCCTCAGTGTTACTGATGTTTCTGTGGATGGATAAAAAAACGTTTTTTGGAGAAAATGAAAACGCTGCAGTATGTGAGAAGCACAACAGATCCTCTCAGCTGCAACATTTGGAATTCCCAAGCAGGGATTTTTATTTATGCAAATAAAAACCAGGGAAATCCAACAAGTTCACACCCGTTTCTGTGAATATACACACTTAAACACAAACATGCTCCAGTAATAACACCTCAGTATCTGTAAGTAGGATTGATTTAGAGAGCTTTTAGCAGTGTCATGTAATAAGAGGCTTTATTATATGTGAAACATTTTGCGGGACATGAGTACAGTGAGTCCTTTACATAGGTCCTTTACCATATATGGCATGAGTCAGGACATCTCCCTCTTTCTCTCTTTCTCTTTCATCCATTAGCGAAAAAGTAGGACAGATCTTTTTTATCTGGCATATTTGGATTTGATCAACCATTAATATCCCTGCAGCCATTTGCCTAAAAGACAAAAAGAGGGCCTTCGCTCTAGACATCTCTTTGGCTCTCATTATCTCAATTTACTCATTGCTGTCTCCATCCATCTCTTTTATGATTCAGTGTACTCTGGTTCCATGTCAAATTTAAATTACTGTATAATAGGATGGATTGCTAACTTGGTCCACATGGCGAGAAAACATTCTTTTTAACAGCAGATCTGAGAGGAAAAACAACACATGCGTATCCAGTCTAGTCACTGGATATTTATGCCCGCTGAATAGCCACCAGCTCTGAAACAGTCCAATAAGCTCATGAACAATAGCACTGATGTGAAAGCATGCAGTGAATTAATCATAGAAAACGTTTGTTTAGAATGAAAATTTCTTGTCAAACTGAATGTACAATTGCTTTTTTTTTTTTTTTTTTTTTTTTTGAGTGCACATCCAGATCTTCCAACTGCTAATTTATCGGTAATTTTTATCTATTCATTTTGATGAACTTCTTTTTTTTTAATTTGGATTTTTTGAAATATTTCAAATAATAAGAAGACTGGGTCAGTGTCATGACATTCTTTTTTTGTCCTATCTATCAGTTTGTTCAAAAATACATAAAAATGCTATTCAGACATTACATAAGTCCTGAATACACTTTCTGTGATAAGCATTTTTGAATATCTGTATTTGTCAGGGTGATACAGCTGTCCTGATATTCTACAGAAGGAAAAAAAAAATGAATGAAATTCTTGTAAAGAAAACCTTAAGTTAAATAGTTTGGTATATTTATTATTATTATTATTAATTGGGGAAAAAAAGTCATTCATGATATAATAATAAAAACCCTTGAAAAATATTTTAATTAGATTTTTTTAAAGTTTTTTTTTTTTTCGTTTTTGAAAATAATGATTAAGATGTGTATGCTCTCAAAGTATAAAGAAAATATTATTATTGGTTACACATGACCTTTTTCAAAACTATGTGAAACCAACATGAATACAAAAAAGCCCTTTTCCAAAATGTCACTTTGTGATTGAATGCATCTACTAAATGCATACATAAAGTCTCTCCGCTTTTTCTATGGCCCTTGCATCCCCATCCCTTCAACCTCCATTTCTGCAGCCCATCAACACATTCCCCTCATAATGAGTCTAATCTGGCACACCATAGCTTCGCCTCTCTCTTTCCCAGAGATTAAAATGGGCGATTCACCAGCAGGCTTCATTATGCTTGGTCATGTGATGTTGTATCATCATAAGAGAACTCATTTGGTCAGAGATAAATGACGTAACTAAAAGGTGTGGTTTTTCTTAAAATAAAAGTGATGTAGATCAAAAACATGAAGCCATTGAGCCGGTAGAGAAAGTTTAGCAGTTAATCATTTCATGATAGATATTTACTAAGAACTCTATCTCTAACCGATATACTGATGGCATTGCTCAGCCTAGGCTCACTGGAAAAACATGTCTTTAGCTACATTTTTACAAAACTCCAACAACATGCCTACATACATCTCAAAGGACCACTAGTGCCAGTAAAACACCAACAACTTTTATTTTTGTTCATACAAATCATGATTACATGGCAGATTATTGACTGATAAATCGATTCATTATAGTACATATAGTGCAAGATTTGTAAACTAAGACATTTTGACACTTGCATCAAATAATCAACTCCATATGGATGGCCTTTCTTTTAGTAAACTTGCTTGGTAGCTCACCTGGTACAGCATTGCAGTTGTGAAGCAGAATTATGATAAAGAGAGAAGCGAGCTAAAACCAAGTTTCTTCAGCAGATGCACTTTCATTTCACTTTTGCTTTTGTTAACACCATCAGTTAGATTTAGAGTAGAGTTAAGTGTACTGTGGTACATTTTTTTTTTTTTTTTTAATGCGATAGAGCATTAAACGTTTAGCGCAACTCACTGGACATTTCATTTCCAAACTGACACCATACAAGCAACAACCAACGTAATAAAATTTTGCGAGAACGCATTCATCTGTTTTAGATAAATAAATCTAAATGTACTTTTAGCATCACTCACTGGACATTTTGTTTTGAAAGTGTCGTGCAAAGTGCAAGAAGCAGCGTAACATCATTTTTAAAAAATGTCATCACAAGCATGTTTTTCCAGTGAGCCTTGGTTGGTATTGCCGCTGTTTTAGGTAGTGGCTCAAGCTTTAAGTTTAAAGTCAAACTGCTCCCCAAAACAGAGCATCTAGCTACATATTTCTGCTTTGATGACATCTGCTCATTGCCATCATCCATGTGACTGGCCTCTGAATGCAGAGTTCAGCAGTAAGTGAAGGTTTTTATATCCATTTTATTAATAAATTATTATTTGGAAAATATTTACTTTTATTAAGTCAACAGCATAACTAGTTTTTTCACTATCCACTCTTAGAGTAATGTTAGATGAAGAAACCTGTAAAAAAAAACAAAAAAACAAAAAAAACAAAAATCAGTATGGCGCTATTCACAAGAAATATTATTCCAAAGCTTGTTTACAGAAATATTGCTCTACAACCCCCAGTGAGCAGATTTAGGTGACAGTGATGAGTAGAAACTGTAAAACGAGGATACACAAATCTGTCAGCAACCCCTTGCTATAAACTACTGTTTCTTTTTAAGAGTCTACTTGTTATGTGGGACAGTATACACAGTTAGCTTTATTTACTAAGATCTGAAATAAAGTGTACTTATTTTTCTTGTACTGAATTGTGTTCACTTTGTGTGCACACTGCACATGATTTAATGAGAATACTTGCGCAAACTGTCACATGTTCAAATAGGCTGGACAAACCTATAAATAAACTATACTATTTTACATGCTGCCCACATTATTATATAGTTTTTCTCATACTGTACATTGCCACAGCATCTTTACCCTCTACCTGAAATGCTCTGTTTTAGTTTTACTTTTTTGAAAAGTCTGCTCCAATTGGTCAGCTGACCCAGTCTGTTGTGACTGGGCAATCGCTTAGAGTATGTGTCAGAAATGCAACATCCCACGGGTTTCGCTATGTCTCCTCGACATAGAGAAATCACTTACCCAACTGTTCTTTGAGGGCGGGCCAAAGCAGCTAGCAGGCAGGTATTATGCAAATGTTTAACATGGTGACATTGCTAAGTCACAGAAATAATGGCAGAACTACAAACAAGTTTCTTTGGGAGAGAAAGTGTTTTCTGCTGGAGAGATTAACTCACTTTGGCATGGATTTTGTGCTTTGTAACTTCACAGATCATTTACATACACAATCAGCTACAATTTTTACACACTAAAGGAAAATCAAAAAAGCATAATATTTATATGCTGCCATTTCCATATTTATAGAAGTATATAATATCATCATACTTGAAACCCCTGCTATCTAGTGAGCTTTTTTAGTGAGCACCCCATATGTTCAATGATAGGAAAACCAAGTTTTGGGTATGAAGTTCTTCAACAGAGTTTCAAAACTACTTCACCAGTCTTAAAGGGATAGTTAATTCTGTCAGTGTTTACTCACCCTCATGTTGTTCTAAACCTGTATGACTTTCATTCTTTTGTAGAGTACTATCTGTTGAAGAACACTGGAAACCAAGCAACCTTGACTTCGTTTGTATGAAACATTTCTCAAAATATCCTCCTTTTTGTTCCACAAAACAAAGAAAGTCATACAGTTTTGGAACTCAAGGTGAGTAAATTATGACCAAACTTTCATTTTAGGGTGAACTATCCCTTTAAATCAACAGCGCTGTTGTATACACAGTATTTTTATTTGTTTTAATGTTATATTGGCATTCGTGAGTCTGTGGGTTTGAGTTCCCATAGGATTGAGGTATAACACAGAAACAGAGCCAACTCAATGTTCTTCAGATTTCATTGCTGTGCTCAGTTTCACAATGTTTCCTGGAAGCATTCACTGCCTACATTTGGATGTATTTTATTCTCGGCTTTCTTCTCAGTATTGGCTACCTGGGTCTGCAGGCGGCTCAGGATAGTGTTCCTCAGCTGGGGCCCGAAGCGTGGAGTTCGCTCAGACACTGGTTGATTATTGTTTATCATCTCTCACCAGAGACTAACAAACAAAGAAGCATCAGATCCTTTCTGTGACCCTTCCCTGCTGTTCCCACAGAGCATCACTACCTTGCTTTTATTCGCTTCCAGCTGATTTACACAGGATGAGTAAACACACAATCACACACTGTAACACATCTTGAGTGCTCCACACACATATACTTCCTGTAAGTTGAGTCGTCTGCATATACTTCTGCATAAATATTCTCCGGTGAGGGAGAGAGCGAGAGTTGAATCGGTCTGCTGGGGAAAGAAGGTTCGTTCTCGCCTTCCTGAGATGGGTAAAGGCTGATAGATTTTTCTGCACTATGAGGTCTGTGATATTTTTGTTGCTGGTTTGGACGCGTGGCACACAAAGAGATGTTTGCACAATGCTGCTCTTACTCCTTTTATAGAGTTATGTTGGCACTGGCTTCGGAAGAGCCCTCTTGTGTGTTGGTTAGCACGTCGGTAACCATTTCATGTATGTGTGCGCTCATTTAAAGTGCTTTTCATGTGCTGTTTAGTTGGTTACCATGGCTGGCCGAGTTAAGTAATCAAACACAACAGTATGATCTCTTACTTTTATTCCATAACCCTGCAGTTATATATAGACTCCTCCATCTCCACCCACTCTTCCACCCTTCTGCTCTCTCTATCTCTCCACACTAACTCCCTCTTCACTCTTTCTATCACACATTCATCTCTATCCGCTTTCATTCGAATTCTCCCTCCTGGATGTGATTTACACTCTCTTATTCCCACCTGTCACTTAATTACTTGGTTAACCAGTGGCACAGCACCCATTTTGTCCTCCTGCTTACTCTTTTCTGTCTCTCGTGAAGCTCTCATTTTCCGCTCTGCATTGTGTGTGTATATGCTGTCAGGTGATGAGTATTGATTGTATACTTGGCTGTAAGGCCATGTGATTGAACGCAATGAATGGGAGGAGAGAGGCGCATATAATAAATCACCTGTATGCCAATGCGTGTGTTTGATTAAAGGGGTCTTGAATCTGGTCCTGTCTACAGAGCTTCATATTAAGTTTTTTTTTTTTTTTAAAGGGGTCGTCTGATTTCCCTTGACTTTTTTGAGATAAAACGATGGATGTGCTCTCATCTCGTTGTGGTACTTGAACACTAAAACAGAGAGAATTGTGAAATTTGTATGTTAATAGTTTTTGCGATCATCCTCTGATCTGTAATAAATGGTGGAAACTTTTTAGGGAAGGCAACACACACACCCACACATACACACATGCATTATGCATGTGTTCAAACCCTTAGTCCCGACTCACTGAGCTAAGAAACGAGGCCATGCTAATCTCGCATTAAATGTTTGTGCTTCCATAAATACCAAGTCTTTTCGCTTATTTGGTTTTTCCTCTTAGCATATGGTCCATTACCATAATGACACGTCGCTGGTGGCCTGATAAACATTTTAGCTGTAAAAATCTCGAGAGCTGGATCTTCGGAACTATATCCAGGCTTTAATAAGTCATCTCGAATTCTACCTGGGATTCTGCTGGTTTAGTTAAGCTTAATTAGACCTTAGTGAGATCGATAACTGAATTTCAGCATACTTATTTAATGAGATTCTGTTGTTATTGTTAACAGGTGTCCCACGCGTTTGCCCCCTGAACCTCCAGGAATACTCAGTGTATACTAAGAAATTAGCAAGAACCCTGCAGGCCCGATCCCATCTGAAACAACTGTTTTAGCAGTGAAGTTGCTTTAAAAGTGATGAGCTTGGTGTTAACTAATTCAGACGAGACACCCGCAGGGTTTAGCGCATCTCAGTCTGTGAGTACAGCAGAGAGAGATTCATGTTCTCAAAGGTTAAAAGTTATTTAGAGGAATTAGTTGATGCACATTGTATCTGTTGGTACTCAAATCATTTACTTTACTTGATAAAGCTGAACTTCTGAGGGCCTAGATGATAAAATAAAAGTATTTTTAACTTTTTCTCGGAGTGGGGTATTCACTAAGAATGAATTGTGACCATCTGCATTGTTTTAGTGCATGATTCACTAAAAGAACTATGCAAATCAGGTAACCGCTTAAATGCCCTCAAAATCGGCATTGAACACAGTTTGCAAGGTGCAAATCTGCAGCCTATATTTGGATATATGCCAGGTTATAATGCTCATCTCCATCATTTGATCATCATTTCATGACTAACTGCTGCTATGATCAATAGAAAATGTACACAAACATCACTGGGGCGTTAATAGCATGATGATAATTGCAGCAGGCAATTTGTGGGCGCAATGTATAATAAGCCTAATTTATGCAGAAAGGAGCCGTTTGGTCTGAAAGAATGATTTAATTTAAACAGACAAGCCGCAGTGCTATGTTGTTGAATTTTGTGGCTGGTTAACTGGATTACTGGTGATTAGCGAATAATAGTAAAATATAGTAATGATATACCACATACGAAAGTGGCACAAATGTTTAGTGAATGACTGTAAATTGCATCTTCTTTTAAACAAAACATAAATAGCATCTGTCTTATTTAACACTTGTACATAGTCACTGCCTTATTGAATCTGTAGACTCTTAAGGGACTTTCGGTAGAGTAATATGGAATAAGCTGGGGAATCAACCGCAACATCATATCAATACAAATCAGGAGCACAAATAATAATCTCAATAGGAAAGAATGCTGTAATCATATTCCGTTTTATGCCAAGTAAAAAGATCAAAATTCACTGTGTTCCATTTCCATACTGATGAACTTCAAAGGTAAGAGACAAGGAGAAGATGAAAAACCAACATTAACTTCCTGAAATATCAGATGGATTCTCTCTCTCTCTCTCTCTCTCTCTCTCTCTCTTTCTTCCCATCTCACCCTGTTGCCACGGCAGCATAATCTGGCTATGAGAGAAAGGGACAGATAGAGCAAATATCATCTGACTCATTTAATGTTGGTGTCAATATGTGTGTGAGCGTGTGTGTGATAGAGAGAGCAGGAAAGACAGAATGAATGTCACAACGTATCATAGAAACCATTGATTGAGCTTCGACTTAACTTCATCTTCAACAAGCAATAACTGGCCTTTTCTCTAAAGCCTAATGTATGATAAAAAGTTCATATGAAATAATTTTACTGGTGTTTGTAAAAGTTGAGTGTAATCCATTGAAACACACTGACAGTTACTGCTCTAACATACTGCCAGGCATGTCATGGACCTATTTTTGATATGTATTTGAGGTGGCACCAGTGGCAATTTTGGCTCACTTAGTGCCCTAGGCAAGATAAGACATAACCAAAGAAAGTAGTTAAGCTAAAATCCAGCCCTAACAGTTTTTTAACATAAAAAACAGGAACTGCACTTGACAATCAGTGGTTCAGCAAAATTCAGAATTTAAGGATTTTAAAAAAAAAAATTTACCAACTACAAAAATATTTAATTTTATATATACTTTTGTTCTCTCTCTCTACCAGGGCAAGTGTCCACTTGGTTTGAATGGATATGTGCTCTTTAGATTCTACAGTATGTGTTTGTTTTGTAATTAAGCGTGCATATTCATCACCAGATTCGCTAACAGTGTTTTGTAATCTGCAGTCTTGGAAGCGCTTTTGTGTTTGCGTCCATGTCTTTTATAATTATGCTATGCTTTACACGAGTTTACAACGGTCTGCACCTTGCATGCCCATATAAGCCCAGGAGTCTAAAAGTGCCGTGGCTCCTGAGAGCGTCTGCAGACGTCATGCATGAGGAATCATCATGTTTGTTTACTCTGCCAAAGGGAATGCAGAAAGAGCATACAGCTGAAATGCTCTCATTTAAATCTGTTGGCATAGCAGGGTCAGTTAAATCATTCATCTGACACAAAGAACAAGATTTCACATTGGTATAAGCCTTTCATCTTCATATCTTATCATGTATTTACGATGTACCAGCCCCAAAGTGTTAAAACGCCATCAAATATTCAGCAGCGACTGACCACACCTGCATCCAAAAGCTTATCTTTCAAATCCTGCCAAAACACTGGTCTGTTACTGACGCGATCACGACTGTTAAATTCTTAACTGCATGGTGTTTATCTATGAGTGGGCAGAGAGCGAATTGCTTTCTGCTGTGAGGTAAGTCATCATCCTGTGAACAAAGTCCAAGGTCTGCGCCGAACACTCGTCCATCCGTTCATCCGTATGTGCGTGTGTGTCTGTGACGAATCTGGATTTGACACAGATGTTTGTGCTGTACCTCAGGGCAGGCCTCGTCAATGTCGAAGAGCAGATCTGTCAAAACACACATGGACTGGTGTTTGTGTGTTACGAGAGAAACAGCATCAGTGACCCATGTTGTCAAAAAGGACAGCTAGTGGAAACGGCCCCCCTTTTCAAAAGCATGGAAATGTGTGTGAAACTTTGAGAGAGGTTAGTGGAAATGCAAAGAGACATGTAGGATCAGAAGGAGGCTAGAAAAAGGAAGGATCGACTGTCAAGCTGGTGGATTTTCTCTTTGTTCAAGTGAGAGAGTGCATGTGTGTGTATGTTACAGGGTGGGTTAAGGACAAAGTAAGAAGCTCAAAGTGCCGTGCTGCTGAAAGATTGTCAGAGGAGAGCAGAAATACACTGAATCAGCTGACAGAAGAAGAGATGGAGAGAATTAGGGAGAGACAAACTGTTTCTGACTGATTTGCCCATTGAGAGAAGACTCAATAAGTCTAAGTGTGGTATTTCAGCACAAACCTTCACATCTTCTTTCCTAACCAACTGCCAATTTGTTTAACCAATCTGTAAATGTGCTTAAATTGCACTGCACCATATTTACATTAAATGGGTGTAAATGTAAATGTCTTTGATATTTACACGTATAAGAGGTTACTTTGCAATAAAATCATTCAGCCTCAGGATGATACCTCAAAGCTAACCTCCCCAGTTTATTTTGTTTTTCCATCCTTCTTAAACGCCAGGATTTAAAATCTTCCCAATCATGATGTCATGATTGTCGTCGACATGACTTGAAGGAATAGTTCAGCCAAAAATAAAAATAATGTCAAATTAGAGACTTTGTAATGAAATTTGAGAGGTTTCTGTCCCTCTATTGAAAGTACGTGGAACCAAAACTTAGAAGATCCGAAAAGGTCATAAAGGCATCATAAAATGAATCCATATGAATCAAGGGGTTTAATTCAAGTCACTTTATATGATAAACAGATTTAACCTTTTAACGTGTGATTTAAGGAAATGTGCACTTAATGTCTGTCCATCGATCACAAGAACTGTACATATGTGAGGGAAAGATTTTAAGAGCATCCATTTTGATTTGTCCCTGGATGCAGACAAACAGCACCTCAAAAAAAAAAACCAATGCATACCCTTCAAAAAGATCCAACTATTGGCTGATGTTTATTTTTAACAACGTGCCTGAGCGATTGAATGACAGTGTTTTTCATTTGTTCGTCTAACATCACAAAGGACTTTTTTCTTAATTATTCTCAACATGTTGCCAGTTTTTTTCTAAATATCAATGAATTATAGCAGTCTCACAACAAGTTATAATAATAGGTTTAGAAATAGATACACAGATAATAGATTTTAGCAAGCGTGATGAATTACCATGCTGAAACAGACTGTTGCAAACATTGTGGTTGCGTTGGTTTTCTGAGCTCAAACAAATATGGGTCTATTATAGTGCCAGGCTGCTGGCTCTCTTTGACCACCTCAAATGACGTCAAGCATGCTGTGGGGGAGGCTGTGGATACGATGCAGTGAACTTCACCAATCATAGTAGTATGTGTTTTTGACAGAGTGAAAGTGAGGATGGAAAATGATCATCTGTGCAGCAAAAAAAATTGTGAGAACTTCATAAGTTAACCTCCAGAAACATAATATAAAGATCTACAAATGCACTGTCACTATCATTCTTGTCAGCACTAACATGTTTCCTCTGTAAATTATGCCAATTTTTTTTTGGCATAATTTACATTACAGGGGGAAGTCATGACCTAACCCCCAACTGCTCCCTGGACGCCGCAGCATAAATGGCTGCCCACTGCTCCGGGTGTGTGTTCACGGTGTGTGTGTGTTCACTGCTGTGTGTGTGCACTTTGGATGGATTAAATGCAGAGCACGAATTCTGAGTATGGGTCACCATACTTGGCTGTATGTCATGTCACTTTCACTTTTTTTGCACTTTTTTTGCACTTTTTTTTTCACATTATTCACAGAAATCAGCCAATTTAAAGCCAATTTTTAATTCGTTTTTTTTTATTTCTATTTTGTTTTTAGCTTGCTGTACTTTTTGTTAGTTTTATTTTTTCCAGAATTTTAGTTAAAGTTTTTTTAATCTTTCTTAAAATTAATGTACCAATGAACTAATGACAATGCTAAATTTCTCAGTACTCTAATTTTATTTCTGACTAGTGTTAATGCAGACAGGTAGTGAAGATTTCAAATTTTATACTAGGTATCAAAAACAAATTAATTTGTGGCCGTTTTTAGTTTTTGGAGTCATGAACATGCATTTTAGTTTAGTTCCAATTTATTTATGTTACATTCTCAGAAAAAAATAAATAAAAAAATACAATAGCTGTCACTGCGGCAGGATCATTTCAAAAGTACACCTCTGTAACTTATTTGCACCTAAAGGGGGCCTATGAGGTCTGTTTCTAGCCATTTTGACACCTTAGACGAAATCCCTAGTTTTATATGGGAATATTATACAACACACTGATCCTTTAACAATGCATTGGCACAGAAACGCACATCTTATGGACCAATTTTGCAGCGTGATTTCTCGAATGCCACAAATACTGCCTTAACAAAAAACTCATTTTGTGAACTTTTTACTTGGCTTTATAACATGGCAATAAATAAATAAATAAATAAATAAATAACAAGTGTTAATTTGCCAAGGCACTGACAGAACCCATTGATCTAACAGTGTTGTTGAGTGCTCCAAATGCAAACTTTGCATGCAACAAACAGGCAGCAATTGACAGCGCTCTGATCAAGTTGCACACAGGCATCGTCAGATTGACAGTACTCTAGCCCAATGATGTTGGGGGATCCAGTGGGGGTGACAATCATATTTCAGGTTGGCCTGCTGTTCTTTATCACAACCCTGATAAAATGTAGTACAATTTGTATGCTCATTGTCGCCCCTCCTGCTGGTGGTACCCTAGGTGACCGCCTAGCTTGCCTATGCCTAGAGACATGCCTGGTGCCACTTAGCACCATAAAGGTACATATACTAAAGTGGACATGTACTGTACCTAAATGATAGGACAGCTCTAGTAAAGTGTGACAGATTGTAGTAGTTTGCTGTGGGAGCGTTTGTGACTTTATCTAATTTGTATGTTTATTTTAGTGAATCATGCATATAGCGTGTGCAAATAAGCAAATAAGCACCACCATTGAGTGCAATTCATTCTTAGTGAATTGCCCCTCAGCACACCAGTATTCGCTGACAATTTCAGACCCCTGATGAAGAGGGCTTTTGAGGGTTTTATTAAGCTCTTGTGCTCTCAGCCCATGGAGTGCCAGGAGGGACACATGATGGGTGTCTTTTCCTGCCTCCGCTCTGGAATCTTTCCACAAGTGGAAAAGGCAAAGATAAGAAGGGAAAAGGCATCCTCGATGCTTCCTCTTCGTCTCACAGAAGCCTAGTGACATCTTTATGTGTCTGTAACCGGTACTGGCAAAGCTTGCATCCAGCATTCTCATTTCACAATCCAAATCAATTAAGAGGGAATGAATCACTCTGCTATTATTATAACTGTCAGATTCACTTCTTACTTACAAAGATGAAGAAGTTACAAATGAAGCGGCTGCTATCTACTCCTCCCTTTTCCCGAGGGCTCCCTCTTCAAGCATATTCTCTCTCAATGTCTCCTTTTCTCGCTGTCTTTCATTCTCCTTTTTCTTTCACTCGTTCTTTGTTCTCCTTTCATTACCCTGCTTTTTATTTCAGTCCCCCTCTCCGCATATCTGGTCGCCTCTTTCTTTTGTTCTTCCACCCTCTCCCCTAAATAATTTAGATTTTACAGTTTACTTGCTGACTGCAAGTATCGCTTTATTCAGGCGTGCTCATATGCAAAACAGCGGGTGTGAACTTTAGATTTATATTTGTGACGCTGGTCATTAGTATTTGCCTGCAGTAATTATAGTGGAACAATAATGGCTTCTTCAATTCTGTATACACACACGCTGTGTCTTTTCATTTCCTCTCTTTCTGACTTTTCGTGCCGTGCTAACACATCCAAAGTGACTGAGAAAGAGAAAGAAAGAGGGAGATGAGTGATAAACAATGAAACGGAGAATTACATCCATCACTTTTTCCCTGTGGTCAAATAAATTTTGTTAGGTCTGTAAAGGTCAGAGTTCACAGAGACTGGTTTTGTGTGTGTGGGAGAGAGTGTATGAATCAAATACTGCACATCAGGTGTTGGTTTATCCATGTGATTTCCCTGTGCTGCTGTTAGGGATGTGCGTGACACGGTTGTGACCTGCGTCAGCAAACTGTCATAAGATTCTTTAATTCATGATGATGCTTCGCACACCACTGTCGACTCCATTATAACACCAAACTGTGTGGAATGTTGCAGTTAAACTAACAGAGCAGTACTGTGTTGTTCTGTAAACTGTAAAGTACTGTATCACAGGCTTACAGCATCTTACACTGCCGTTTAAAAGATTGGGGTCAGTAAGATTTTTTGTTGTTGTTGAGCATTTTAGAATGATTTTAGAAGAACTGTGTGACACTGAAGACTGGAGTAAAAAATCAACTTTTGTTATCACAGGATAATTTAATAATAATTAGTATTTCAATTGAAAATAGAAAAGTTCTTTAAAAATTTTATAATATTTCACAGTTTATTGTTTTTGCTGTATTTTTATCAAATAAATGCAACCTTGGTCAGCATCAGAGACCTTTTTATTTTTTAATAAAAAAAAAAATAAATCATACTGGCCCCAAACTTTTGAACATTAATGTATATCTCCCAAAGAAGAGATTATATAGGGCAGACCAGTGCAAGTCTCAAGAGGAAGTTTTAGTAGGGGTTGGAGAAAGAAGTTCTATTAAAAAAGTATTGTTTGCCTAGCAGTAGTTTTGTATGTTTTGTATTCAGGCAAATGTTGAACTGTGCTCTCAGGACAAGTAAATGTTTAATACATGTCAGGTCCAAGCAAAACCATGCCCAAAACAATGGTTTGATATTTTATTTTTTACCTTTAACATGTTTGTTGCTTGAATAATTTTTTTGTGTACTACCGGTGCAAGTGTAAATGTACAATCTCATTTTTGTGTTCATCTAGGGGGTGCTATAGGCAGCAGAAGGCATCTCCATGAGGAGCGGTAGAAGATGCCGGAACTGCCAGCGCTCCTGCTGTCGATTTACTTCCGCTTCCTGTTAATCACCGTGGTTACCATGCCGCCTTCTTCCCTGAGCAACACTACGGATGGGTAAGTTGCATGCATATGGACTCATGTCATGTGGTTGACAAGCCCAATAACAATCCCAAAATCTCAAACCAAATCAAAAACCATTGCTTTTTTTGTTTTATGACCCAGATTTAATTCTAGAAATCAAGTGGCAACAAAATACCAACATTTTATTGCACTAAACTGAACTAAAATGTACTATTATAAACTGCATAAACATTAAAATATGCTAAATTATTAACATGACACCTGTTGAATAGGAAAGTTTACAATTTTGGTTTGTAAATGTTTCTTGCATTGTCATTTTTGTTTATGATTTTCAAGGATGCAAAAAATATATAGCATTTAGTTGAGTACATAGTAAAATTCAGTTTAATTTAAATTTATTTGTATAGCGCTTTACACAATACACATTTTTTTCAAAGCAGCTTTACTCTTGTAAAACTGTAATATTGTGAAATATTATTACATTTTTTAAATAATTGTTATTACTGACTTTATTATTATTGGACATGGTAGACGGTTGTTTTAAAAGTGTGATTATTAAAGGGTTGTTATATATTGCATTTATATTACTTGTACCCCTTCTTGTAATGATTTCTCTATACTTTATCTGTCTGTCTCTCTCTCATTCTCAATCTCTCCTCCGTTAGCGGCAATTTTGGATGACAGCTCAGTCTGTGGGCGTGGGGAGCGGTTAGCTTTAGCATTAGCACGCGAGAACATCAACAGTGTGATGGAGGGCCCGGCTCGCGCTCGCGTGGAGGTCGACATATTTGACCTCCAGAAAGACTCTCAGTATGAGACCACAGATACTAGTGAGTCATACATTAAAAAGTACACACACACACAAAAAACTTTGAAGTAAAGCAGTACAGCATACAGTGACTCAGAAAGGCAAACAGAGTGGACATGAGGAATGAAATGCTCTACTTTTGTTGTCGTAGTGTGCCAGATTCTGCCAAAGGGCGTGGTCTCTGTGATTGGCCCCGCCTCCAGCCCTGCCTCTGGCTCCATAGTCAGTCACATCTGTGGGGAAAAGGAGGTGACCTTCATTTAAATAGTCCACATTTACTTTTGCTTTTTGTTAATTCACTAACCATAATCTCTTTCCTTTTGTTCTTCGAACTGCTCTTTTTCAGATTCCGCATGTCAAAATCGGTCCGGAAGAGACTCCACGGCTTCCTTACCTGCGCTTTGCATCTGTGACTCTGTATCCAAGCAACGAGGATCTGAGCCTTGCCATCGGAGCCATCCTACGCTCCTTCAGCTACCCATCGGCTAGTCTGGTCTGCGCTAAGGCCGAATGTGAGTCCAAGACCTCTGCTCTACTCATCAGCTGGTCTGGTCTTCCTTCAAGCTTAAATATGTCAAATCATTCCACATGGAGAGCAACACACACTTTTTTTTTTAGCATAGGATACTTATAATTAAGTATCCTATGCTATAATTAAGTATCCTTTGCTTATAATTACGAAAGGTACTTTTTTTTTACCTTTTCTAAAGAAAACAACCAATTTACAATAATTCCACTTTTCCAAAAAACGTTTAAATTGATTTCCTCAACTCCATCTGCCCAATCAATCATCTTCTCTCAGCAAACAAAATCAAATTACAATTTGTATTCAAGGCTGACGACAAAGAGATGAAATTACAGAAGTTCTGGAGAACAGACTCTGATAATGACACTGCAGTGCTTTCTTACTGCAAGCGCTAACGATTACTTTGTTGTAATAGGTAGCTGTGCCAATAAAACATACTGCTGGGCAATTACACAGCATGTCACTGGACAACATAACATTCACGTAATCTGAGAATAAATCTCCCCCCCTGCTGTGTGTGTTAATGTGTGAGACACCAGCACGTATGCAGTGTGTGTGCATGTGTGGCTGTGTGTGTTTGTGCTTTTGGACGTTTATGTGTGTTAGAGAGGGCATCGCTACATAACTCTCAGCTCTGACCCAGTTGGCTGCACTATGGTTGCTATGGCAGCAGAGTAGGTGCAACTTGCCACTCATCAAGCTCATTTAAAATGGTGGCAAGAGATGGAGAGAGGCTCGATGCTGCACTACAGCTTCTCATTAAAGAGATAGAAAGCAATTTCGCAAGCCTGTTTTGACACAAATGTTTTCATGTGTGTTGTGTGCCGTGATTTTGTAGTGAACCTCATTGCCTTTAATTTATAAAACTGTCATCTGATGCCACACAGCTTCAACTGTTTTTTCTCTAGTGACCTCTTGTCTGTCAGATTGAAAAAGCATAAAAGGAACATCTAAACAACTGCATAAACATTCTAAGTTTTGCACAGAATTACACCATGATTTTTATCTCCTGCATACATATGTTCCAAAACTAAGTCAGCTGCATTGTTGTCCATACTTTGCATGAGTAGAATACTAAGAAGGGATTCATTCAGACAGCATCTTTGCATTTAAAAACACTAGACGCAGGGCAGTGGAATGAAAAAAGCTGCAAGGTATGGAGATGTGTTTTACTACTCTGAACTTAAGTTTAGCATATTTAAAGATATGTGTCGCTGAGAAAAGGTGATGAGATGCTGCAAATGATGCAAGCAGGGGCGGACTAGCTATCTGGACATTCTGGAGCAGTCCATCCAATGGCCGTCGGCCTTGCTGGTTCATCATCAAAGAAAAAGTTTCAGATTAAGTGATGGTGACGGCCGAAAAAAGCGCTAACTAAATCAATCTATTCTTATAAAAAACAAAAACAAACTTAAATGAAAGAGAGTGGGTTCGTGATAGCAAGCAAAAAAGTGAAGATAAAGGCAGCTGGGAGAAGCTAAAAGAAAAAAAAAAGCGAACAGTTACATCAGGTTAACTTTGCCCGCCTCTCTCACTATACACAGCATGTAGTCTATGAGCACTATTAAATCCCAGGACACCCCTAGTCTGAACGTTCACTGCTATTTATTACTTTGCATTGTCAGGCATTAATATTCCATTAATTCATAAAGAGACAGCAGTGATTCTACAACGGGTTACATTTCAGAGATATTGTTTGGTGAATTTTTGTAGGTAAAATCTAGTTATTTTAATAGGAATCCTCAGTAAACATAAAATTATATAGTACTGCATTAAAATAGTGTTTAATAAACCAAAAGTATTTTTATTGACACTTTCAGTATTGAATGAAAGAAAATGTTATGTATAATCAACAATCTTGTTTCATTCACCATCTTAGATTTATTTATTCACTTATAAACACTATTAAAACTAATAAAATCTTCATTCTGCATGCATTTTGTTTCTTTGAACTTGGTGCAGTGCATTCTGGGATTAACTTCTTGCTGCTAGAATTTAGGCATCTCATAACTAAAATGCCTACCTTTTGAAACAGACTTTGCACCTTGATGTTCTACAATGCTGGCTACTCACTAGGTTTTGGAACAGAGCTCTAGTCACTGTGACACATGAGTATAAGCACAAGGCTGGGTCTGATAATGTTTGTCTCAGTGTGTGACAGCGCTGGTCTCTGGTGGAAAACAGAAGGTTTGAGTTCACTTTATAACACAGCTGTGGGAATAAGAAAGTGAAATAACGAGAAAGAGACAGATTTAGTGAAATGAAGTGAACAGAGAGGCTGAGAATCAGAATGAAAGAGAGAAATCAGTGAAAGAAGGACAGAAAAAGGGGAGATATTGAGAGCAAGAGAAAGAGAGAGAGAATGAGAGTGTGGAGAGCATTGATTTCTCTCCTCCCTCAAGCTAATTAAAGTTTGGCACTGGCTTTACTTGCTCTTTCTGTGCATGAGGGCTCCCTTGAGAGCGCAGCTAGTTATTTACATTTTTACTGGGCTTTGTGTTGCCACCGACTAACTTTCTTCACCGCAGCATTGCAAACGGACAGATGCATGCTGTTTACAAACAACCTCAGACACAAACCATCTCATGTACACTACATGAAGTCCAGTTTGGCCCCTTTCATTTCCAGTCTGGTGTATGAGTGTTCATATCCTTTCGGCCAACAACTTGCTTTCTTCCCTGCAGGTCTGCTGAGACTGGAGGAGCTAATAAGGAGGTTTCTGATCTCTCGAGAGACACTGTCAATCAGGATGCTGGATGACAACCTTGACCCCACGCCTTTACTAAAGGAGATTCGTGATGACAAAATAGCTACGATAATTATTGATGCTAATGCATCTATATCTTACCTTATACTGAAAAAGGTAGGCATATAGTCACATTATCAAAATGCCGTTGCTTTGGCTCATTTCACATTCAATCATTCTCCTTTTCTCGCCCACTTCAGTCTCTCGCCTTGTAATTCAGCTTTGTTCAATATACCTGCATTTTAATGTATAGATACTATAAATATCATAATGTTTCTGAAAGACTGTATTCTACAATGAGCACTGAAATATTCTGCTTTTCTATGCAGCTCTCCCATTTGCGTACACAATTAAATATTTCTGTCTCGTCTGTCTCGTCTTCTTTTTAGGCGTCAGAGTTGAGAATGACATCAGCGTTTTACAAGTACATCCTCACAACTATGGTAAGATAGAGGAGGAGCTCTTGGCCTATTTTCCTGCAGATATATTCATGCCTGGAGCCCCATCTTCTGTATTAACAATTCATCTTTATTACGCAAACCCACTCACACTTCTCAAGCCAACCCCCTTCACAGTTTGAACTACATTAAAGACATATTACTGTGTAACCTACAAACACAAAACACACTTCTAAAACATCTAGTTATTAGTCTAACCTATTGTGTTTAAAACACTAGGCATCACACACTTGCCAAAAACACTACCAGACCTTCTGAACACAACAAACTTGTGCCGAAACTTGTGCCTTGTTGCTAAGAGATGCATGAAAGATGAAAACAATGTGTTCTAAAATCGGCCCAAAATTTCAAATTATGTTTGATCTCTTCTGACTGAATGGAATCATGCTGAGTGTAAAAATCGGAGTCTGTGCTCATAATACTCTACATGATTTTCTTTGAAATCGGTCAACTGCCAACTGGGCAGAAAACACTGCAAAAACTAAGCTGACAGACGCTTAACGACGGCCCAACATTGGCTAATGACCGACTGTTGGCTTGATGTGTCATGATGCACACTGGAGAAACCTTTAGTAAATAAAACTGATTATTCATAATTTACATGCACCATTTGTTCATACTTTAACCAGACTCATTAATGAAACCATACATACCACTGATACCTCTAGTCATGAGTCCATCCTAAATGGTTACCACATTTTATCTAACCAGTTAACTCAAACCTTACCCTCTAACAAACTGTATAGTCTATTTTAACTTGTTACTCCAACCTTATGCAATCCACTGAAACGCCTATTACTACTCGGCACTACTGTAATCACAAGTCTAACCTACAGTAACATACTTAAACCATTAATGGAGACTACTGAAACATCTAATCATTAATCTAACCACTTTACACAGACCTTACCTACTACTGAACCACAGTGGTGCCAAAAGTATTCACATTCATTACTCAAGTAGAAGTATAGATACTAGGGTTTAAAAAGACTTTTGTAGAAGTTGAAGTATCAACTCAAGCTTTTTACTCAAGTAAAAGTGTAAAAGTAATGGTTTCAAAACTACTTAAAGTATAAAAGTAAAAGTAATGTAAGGAAAAAAAATGCCATTAAGAACAAAAGCTTAGGCCACGCCACAGGGGCCTATTGTGCACTACCCCACTTCCTCAAAAAAAACATTTTTCAAAAAGCCTATAGGCCATTATGACTATAATGTTATATTAAAATATTCATGTTGAAAAATTTGGGATGCACTAGGCTACCTGTTTCAGCCACGTATATGCCCATTGAAAAAGAACACACTTTAGTACAATGCAAATACATTAAAGAACTAGAGATATGATGACTAGTTGCCTATAAGTATTGTAATGGTGCAAAAAGTCAAACTTCAGAGGCATGTCATCAATAACCTTTAATGGAATGTATTTAATGTACATCCAAGCTTAGCTGCAGGAATCTGCGAGGGCAATGAACAAGAAAATTGGTGTACCCATGGCAGGCTTAGTAACAATTACCCTTGTATGGTTGTCTATTTACAATAAACATTAGTGCTGTCAAAATGAATGATTAATCCAAGTGATGAAAAAGTAATGAAAAATAATTCATAATTCATAATCCTAATACCTTCTTGATCGATAGCTTCCTGTATTCGCTACATGGTTAGAGAATTGGACTTGTAACCTGAAGGTCACAGGTTCGAGTCTCGGTGCTGGCAGGAGTTGTAGGTGGGAGGGAGTGAATGAACAGCGCTCTCTTCTACCTTCAATACCCATGGCTGAAGTGCCCTTGAGCAAGGCACTGAACCCCCAGTTGCTCCCCGGGCGCTGGATATAGCTGCCCACTGCTCCGGGTGTGTGTTCACGGTGTGTTCACTTTTCACTGCTGTGTGTGTGCACTTGGATGGATTAAATGCAGAGCACCAATTCCGAGTATGGGTTACCATACTTGGCAAATGTCACGACTTTCACATTGTCAATCGCAAACGCTAATTTATTCAAACGTCTAGTTACCGGACTACCTACAGTAGCTTAATTTGCGGAGGATGAAGAGAAAGCACCCATTTGATAAATGAGCCAGTAGTTGAGAAATAATAACTTTTAAGTAGGGTCCGGTGCCATTTCGATACTTTTAAAATGGTACCGGTGCCTAAACGGTGCCTGAAACGATACTTAAAAAAAGAGCCACAAAAAAACTGGATTAACAATAAAGAACATTACAAATATTTAAAATAAATCCATAGCTTTCACCTTGGATGCTCTCATTTGCCAAGTTGTGCTTCCCTTACTCTAAGGCTAATAAATGTATTTCACAGTCTGGGCCATTATTTAATACAAAAGCACACATAATGTTTCTACTGTATCTCTGTCAATCACTCTGATATTTAGTTAAAATGAGTGGTGTCTGTCACTGTCTTTAACCAGTTCTGTGAATGACTGTATGGTCATTCTTTATAAAGTAGCAACAATGTCGTTTGTAAAGTACAGTACTGTGCAAAAGTCTTAGGCACATTAGTATTTTCACCCCAAAAAGGGGTTTTAAGCCATTTATTTATATCTTTTGCTGTAGTGTGTCAGTAGGAAATATCAGTTTGCCATTAATTTTAATAATAATCTAGTGTGATTTTGAATGCACAAGCAGTCTGACAACGGCAAAATGAATGTTTGGAAATGTAAACTGATTTTCTACTGACACACTACAGCAAAATATATAAATAACTGTCCGAACACCATTCTTTGGGGTGAAAACACTAACATGCCTAAGACTTTTACACAGTAGTGTATGTATAAAGTACGTATGATTTAATTCAGTATATTTAAATAAGTACAATTGAAGTATGCGTTCGTTTATATGTGTTAAGGGCTAGATTGTCGCTGGAGGAAACAGCTGTGGTGTGATGAGCGGTGACAAGCGAAAACTTTACAGAAACCGACTGCTCCCTCATGACCTTTTGTAAACTGTATTTATGACAAAGAACTGCACAGATACAGATATTCTAACAATCTATCGATAAACACACACTTGTGTCCTCTGTTTCTGTTTAAGTGCGCTCGCGCTGCTCCACCGCCGTCTGTGGATTGAAGAGCGCGCTGAAAGACGGAGAGTAGACCGGTCTGCCGCCTTTTTCATATGAAATTTAAGGGGACTGACTCTGAGGCGATCACGAATTTGAGTTCAGTTTATGGAGCTAAATGCTATAGCCCCTATAAAAAAAGCCTAGCGACGCCCATGCTTCTTGTGTAGGCCTACATTTCGGAGAACCAGGACAAACATTTCAATCGATCGCTCAGGCATTTAAGAGGCACCGAAATCTGTGTCCTTATTCGGTTCGGTGCATACCGGTTCCATACCCCAACCCTACTTTTAAGAAATATATTTTTTGATATACGAACCCAACACTGGCTATGCCCTTACTGGAGTGTGATGTGATCTGTGTCATGTGCAGGTGCGATGGATCGCGTACAAACCAATAGCGTTTCGGAATGGTATATGTTTATACTTCTCATCCAACCACAATCAACTTCACTTCATGGCGCGATTTATCTGGATAGGTGTTTTTTTTTTTTTTTTGGAATGATGACAAGCCGGAATGAAAACAAGCCGAAATGAGTAACGAACCTATTTTTAAAATGTAAGGAGTAGAAAGTACAGATAATTGCGTGAAAATGTAAGGAGTAGAAGTAAAAAGTCGGCTGTAAAATAATTACTCAAGTAAAGTATAGATACCCAAAATTTCTACTTAAGTAATGTAACGAAGTATTTGTACTTCGTTACTTGACACCTCTGCTGAACCACCTAATTACTAGTCTACCTTAACAAGTTACATGTTACTCAAACATTGTATGCATTACTAAACCATCTTATCACTAGCCCCCCCTAACAAATTACATTACTCAAACCTTGCATGCATTCACACACACCTTTAATAACTAGTCTAGTTTAACTCATCCCTCGTCTTATGCACACTGCTCACGTGCACCATTCAATATTCATTCAGTCTACACACAAACCGTACTTAACTACTCAAATACTACTTAACCAGTAGGATTTCACAGGACTAGTCATTATTCTGATCTCGAGCTCTATATTCTTTCATATTTCTAATTCTTACACACAGACTGAAGTTCTTTCTTTTCTGCTGTGTAATGTCATTCCTGTGTGTGTGCAGGACTTCCCGTTGCTGTGGTTGGATGATATAGTGGATGAGCAGTCAAACATCGTGGGCTTCTCAATGTTTAACACCACCCACCCATTTTACCTGGAGTTTATTAGGAGCCTTAACCTGTCCTGGAGAGAGGGCTGTGACATTAACCCATACCCCGGACCAGCGGTGAGACACACACATACACAATACAGAAGCCTATCGATGTATCACACACAGACTGCTCACACTAAACTGTGTATGTGTGTGTTCAGCTGTCGTCGGCCCTGCTGTTTGATGCGGTACACGTGGTGGTGAGTGCAGTGCAGGAACTCAACCGGAGTCAGGAGATTGGTGTCAAACCTCTCAGCTGCACCTCCCCTCAGATCTGGCAACATGGAACCAGCCTCATGAACTACCTGCGTATGGTCAGTCTGTGTGTGCGTGTGCATGCGTGTGTGTGTACATTTATTTATTCAACCACTTGAAAGTCTTCCAGCATTGTTCTCTGTGTTAGAGAGCATCCATTGTGTTATTTAAGGTAACACAACTGTTTCTATTCTCTTTCTCTCTCTGTTCCCATGTTTTGATCAGGTGGAGTATGATGGTTTGACAGGTCGAGTTGAGTTCAACAGTAAAGGCCAGAGGACCAATTACTCCCTCCACATCCTGGAGAAGCACAGGGGAGGCCACAAAGAGGTTAAAGACACACACAAACATGGACACATCTACTTAGCTATCTAAATGGGGATATACAAAGACATCTAATGTTTTTATATATTAGTTTAGATAAAATAACCTAACAATAACACACACACACTTTGAATAGTGCCAGCATCTTTCCATTTGATTGTTCCATTTGTCATCCATCTCTGTGTTAGATTGGGATCCACACACACACTTTGAATAGTGCCAGCATCTTTCCATTTGATTGTTCCATTTGTCATCCATCTCTGTGTTAGATTGGGATCTGGTTCTCTAACAACACTCTGCTGATGAACTCCACCAGTCTGGATATCAACGTGTCTGAGACTCTGGCTAACAAGAGCCTCATCATCACCACTATACTGGTGAGAACCAACTGCTCTACAGCAGGTCCAAATAGCCCACTTATGTTCACACAATATTTACCACATCTACATTGGTAATTCCTGTTATGCAGTACATTTTGAACTCTATAATGTCCACTTAAACTGTTAATTAATTATAACATAAATAAAAAATAAACAAAAATAAAATTGTAAAAATATAAAAAAAATTATTTTTGAGCTGTTGTGTTCCAATTAGAAAATATGTCACTTCCTGTCACTTTCAGTCGTTAAATAACTGGCTTTTTTTAGTTAAAGGATTAAAAAAATTAAATGATAAGAGGACACTATAGTGATTACCAAATAAAACAATATTCCCAATAAAAATAAAAATGTTTTTCCCAAAACATTTTAGAGATTAGAGAAAGCAAAGAATAATAATAAAAAAAACACCTGGAATATTTGTTATTAATGTTTTTCATGTTAGAAATAAGTGTGTCACCTTGTGCAACATCTGCTCAAAGTAGTAAAATTATTAAAAAATTCACTGCTGCTTTCTTAACTTATAAACTTTTAAAAATGTAGAGTTTAATATTTTATCGAATACAGTAAGACAAATGTGATGGGGACCTGAAACTACTGCATAACATAAATGTCCCACATGTGTGTTTGTGCGTGCAGGAGAACCCGTACGTGATGAGAAAGGTGAATTACCAGGAGTTTGAGGGGAATGAGCAGTACGAGGGTTTCTGTGTGGACATGTTGAGAGAGCTGGCTGATACCCTCAAGTTCACCTTCCGCATCAAACTGGTGGACGATGACCTGTATGGAGCACCTGAACCCAACGGCTCATGGACAGGAATGGTGGGAGAGCTGATCAACAGGGTATGTGGTCATGCTCATCAACACACCCCCTCCTGAATTAATTATGGAAATCACACGGTTGCATTCAATTCCATCTTTATTGTGTCTAGATGACTTTTACAAGAATTTATGTTCTACTTTTACAATGATTTGTTGCTCTCTCCTTTTCTTTCCTTCATTTTTTGGAGCAGAAAGCTGATTTGGCTGTAGCAGCTTTTACCATCACATCTGAGAGAGAGAAGGTCATTGACTTCTCAAAACCCTTTATGAACCTGGGCATCAGTATTCTCTACAGGGTGCATATAGTAAGTCACACACACAGAGTCTGGATGTTCACATATATCAGCAAACTAAAAAACAACAGAGACAGAATACCTCAGATGGTAAACTAACTTCTTAACAAAATGTATTGCTGTTGACTGTAAGATTGTGATAGACTCATGTTCATTGATATCGTGTTAAAAAACAATAACAACTGAGGTTAAAATGTGCTTTTTTTTATGTCTATGCAATGTTTCACTCTTTTGCAACATCTTTCAAATATTTCTTAATTTCTGTGCTTTTCTCATCAAATATTGATATATGTGATTAATTATGATTAATTAGAATAACGAATTTGCATTTAAATTAATTGACTGTAATGAATTTGTAATTAACGTACAATTGTTTATTAAACTTTTATCATGGGATTGGCTGGCTTCAGGTTTTAATATTCTATAGAGACCAAATGTTTTATAAGCAAAACCTGACCCACACCTACTCAAACCGAAAACTGGTTAGTGTAATATTGGCTCTACCTTTATTGGTAAACACTAAACAGCCAAGATCTGATTTCCATGGAACAGTTTTAAAATCCGTCTCTCTCTCGCTGACTCTGGTGTGCTGTTTTGATCAATAGCGCCCTCTTGTGGCTGAAGTAAAACATACACGATGAAAACATACAATAGAAGAAACAGGAGGATGAGATGATACACACTTTGGCAAATACCATGATAATAGTGTGATATTCTCTGCTTGTCCTGTCCTGAATAACAATCAGATATAGAAAAAAAAAGAAAGAAAGAGAGACGGATGGATGATTGGACGGACGGACGGACAGATAGATAGATAGCTAGATAGATAGATAGAAAATTTGTCTAAGTGCCGTAATATGTATTATACAGTTCTGCATTTTCTATTGTCACATTTATGTAATTAACAGATTGAATATTCATAGTGTACCTAATTCCTTTTGGCTTTCATTTCTGCCACCTTCCTTCCTTCAGTTGCATTCATTTACCTCTCTTTCTCTTCCACTATCTCTCAGGGCAGGAAGCCAGGTTATTTCTCCTTCCTGGATCCCTTCTCACCGGCTGTTTGGCTCTTTATGCTGCTGGCTTACCTCGCTGTCAGCTGTGTGCTCTTTCTTTCTGCTAGGTACACACATAAACGCACACCTACACACAGATAAACTCAAACACAGCTTAAAATCTTTACCTTAATCAGTGTGTTTGGTTGTTTTCCTCTTTAAAATAATATTAATTTATCTCAGAGGCAAAACTGCTTAAGATATTTATACTTTATTTCAGAGATGCAAATGACATCTTCAATTAGGTTTAGCTTTCTTCCCCTATCAGCAGTTATTATTATTATAATAAATCATTTTTTATTTTGTTTTAAGAATTAATCTAGCGAAATGAAGTGATTTATTATTTTTATAGTATAGTGAGAAAATAAAAATGTAATGCACCGTGCAAGATTTTTCTCTAACTCTCTCTCTGTGTACTTGTCTCAGGTTGAGTCCGTATGAATGGTATAACCCTCACCCGTGTCTGCATGAGCGCAAAGACCTGCTGGAAAATCAGTACACACTAGGAAACAGCCTGTGGTTTCCTGTGGGGGGCTTCATGCAGCAGGGGTCAGAGATCATGCCCCGGGCCCTCTCCACACGCTGCGTCAGTGGGGTCTGGTGAGTGTGAGCGTGTGCTGCAGCTCCATATGTGTTGATGGTCATTTTAACAGAGTCAATGGACACATTACACAGCACAGCTATGGGCTCTTTGCTCTCTGCTTCCATCGTTTATGTCCTCGCTCTCTCTGTCTCTCTCTCTCTTTTAGGTGGGCATTCACTCTCATAATAATCTCTTCATACACAGCGAATCTGGCTGCGTTTCTGACAGTGCAGAGAATGGAAGTGCCAATCGAATCCCCAGATGACCTGGCCGATCAAACCAATATCCAGTATGGCACCATTCATGGAGGAAGCACCATGACCTTTTTTATGGTACAAATCATATGATATTAAGTTTATACACACATACGCACACAAAAGTGAAGACCTGCTGACTTGCAGATGTGATTTGTCACTTATGAGACTTCTGGAAGGGTTAGTGAGTATTCAATGTGTGTTTTGTAGGCAATAAAGGGTCATAATAAATAGAAGGAACTTTCCATAAATTCTGTATACTTTGGTGTTCTAGACATTTTTTTTTAACCTTCAGCAAATGTTAAGCAGCCTTAGGAGGTCAAACTAAATATTATGTATGTATGACGTTATAATTTTCTGTTCATTTTCTATTTTGCAAGCCTGTCACCAACACTAAGAACATGTTTGCAAATGTGATAAGAGATGTAGCTACAGATATTTTTTATTCATAATTTAATGTATATGCGAGTGAAACAGACTATAGATAAAGGAAAAAATGTAGGACAGACACTTGGTCTATCCATCGGTTGTTGATTGGATGGTGACAGATCTGAATGCAAGCTTGCAGTTGACTGAAAGAATGGGGCAGGGTTTAAGCAGCCTAAATGACCAGAGAAAAGTCAGCCGTTTCACTGGAAGATCGAGTTAAGACTTTTTATTAAATTATGTGGTCAAAACAAATTGAAAAGATGAATGCATAGATAAATCACTCACAATAATATCAATAACAACCATGTGAAAAATAAATTGGATGAATTTTAATTTCATGTTGATCTTTATTCATGTAATTTATATTTTTTTTTAAAAGTTGACAAAATGTATACAATTAGAAAATAAGTAAGGATGTACTAGACAATAAGCTTGCAAATTTAGCCTAAATTAAGCCTTCATCAGTTTGGGACCAAATACTAGTTTATAGTTATAGATTAGTTTACAATTACATTAATCTATAACAGATAAAAATACAATATTTGTCAAATGCAATATTTAATGCAATATTTGTCAAAATGAGAAAATTGAGAAAATGTAATATTATTTTTTAATTGTCATGCTATAGTAAGGGTCCAAATGATGTTTCAGTTTTATTTTTTTTTTTACTACAATAAACTGAATTATACATTCAGTTTTATTTTTGATTGGGATACTGTCATTTGTAGTGTTTATGTTCATCTTACTTATCTAATATGTCACAATGAAAAACTGTTTTTTTTTTTTTTTCGCTTTAACCACCTTCTTTCAATGTTAAAAAAAAAAAAAAAAAAAAAAAAAAACATATTCATGGAAAGTGCCAGCAGGCAGATATTTGCATATGCATTTGGATGAGTTTTGTATCTCTTGTTTATTTTGTTGTTGTTTTTGCTTGTAGAGTACCCTTGGCTTACAGACTATGTATTTTCTTAACAGTTTTTTGTTTGCGCAAGAGTTTTTGCCATCTGTGTGTTTTACTGTTTCTTTTCTCTCTCTCTCTCTCTCTCTCTCTCTCTCTCTCTCTCTCTCTCTCTCTCTCTCTCTCTCTCTCTCTTTGTTAAATCATGTTTAAATGTTGAATTATGATGTATGCACTGATTATACATCCTCTTCTCCCCTCCTTCAGAACTCTCGTTATCAAACGTATCAGCGGATGTGGAACTACATGTATTCAAAGCAGCCCAGTGTCTTTGTGAAGAGCACAGAGGAGGGCATTGCACGAGTCTTGAACTCTAAATACGCCTTCCTGCTTGAGAGCACCATGAATGAGTACCACCGCAGCCTCAACTGCAACCTCACCCAGATCGGAGGCCTGCTGGACACCAAGGGTTACGGAATCGGCATGCCTCTCGGTGAGAGAGATGGACATAATATCACAGAAAATGATCTCAACTCATCCCTGCATTTGTAGAAATCAAGGAAAAAATGAGGACAGTAATAAACGTACAATGGAAGTCTCACAAGCAATGTGGCAGCACTGTGAATCATGAGATTTTTAAACCATGCTAAAAAAATAAACTTACACATTTCCAACATCCACAGAAGAAATCAATATATCTATATATAGATACACTTTCCACAGAAGGCTTCATTATGTCTTTAACACGTACACAGGACAAAAACTCTGAGAAAAAAAGTAATGCAAGTAATTTAAAAAAGTAATGTAATGAGAAGACATTTGTGTTTCTAGGTCACCAATAAATAAGCAAACTGTAAATTCATTTACTTCTGTTTTTACAGAAGTGAATGTGCCATTATGTGCACAATTCATTGACACTTCCTCATGCTAAATCACCAAACAATTACATCAGCATTATTCTGTCTCCCAGGTTCTCCCTTCAGAGATGAGATCAGTCTGGCAGTGCTGCAGTTGCAGGAGAATAACAGGTTGGAGATCCTGAAGAGAAGATGGTGGGAGGGAGGGCAGTGTCCCAAAGAGGAAGACCACCGCGCCAAAGGCATGAACCTCTCCTGCACTTCAACACAATAATCTCCTCCCATTCTCATCCTTGCTGAAAAATCCAGTTCCGGGAACCGGTAGCTATGAAGAACATGTTAGTTGGTCAACCAGCTACAATGTTCCAAAAAACAGCTGGTAGTTCCAAAAATCATCAGGTAGCTGGTAGTTTCTGGTCCAAGATGATAATAAACAATCTATCAGCATGTACCAACTCATAACCAGCTACTATGTTCCAAAACACAGCAGGGATTTCACACACCCACTGTAGGGTGGGGACTTGCTTCTAACTATCAGTTGTTGATTATATAGACTAAATGATTGGAAAAGTCTGGCATGCATCACCAGAGAGAATGTCTGTCATTTCTGGAAGATCAATTATGGCATTTTGATTAAAAATTATCAAGGGGTCAAAACTAATTTAAAAAAAAAATGAAACACAATGGATGAAATGAAAACACAATGGAGGATTTGTTCATAATAAGATCAATTGCATTTACAAAATAGTTAAAGTCAATTTCCACTTCATGCCAACTTTAGGAAAGTCTATTTATTACATTCTATAGATTCTCATAGATGCAGATTGTTTAAAAGTGTTTAATTGACTGTTGCAGGTCTTGGGATGGAGAACATTGGCGGTATATTTGTGGTGTTAATCTGTGGCCTGATTATTGCTGTGTTTGTGGCTGTGATGGAGTTTGTGTGGTCCACACGCCGATCAGCTGAAACAGACGAGGTACGGCCTCTCTCCTGCGACCGCCAATATCACAGTCACTCTACAGTAGGTTACAAAGCAACCCGCCGACTCCTCGCCTTAGTGTGTGTCGTAGTCAATTCTAAGTCAGTGGTTGTGTTATGGTGTGCATGACTACTGCATGACTAAAAATCTGTAATACATAATTCTGTGATATATACAAAAGGTTGTAATAATTAACATTATTTTAATGATTTTGAAAGAAGTATCTTATTCTCACCAAGGCTGCATTTATTTTGTTAACAATACGCTTAGAAACAGAAATATTGGGAAATCTGAAATAACTGCTTAATGTTTTTATCGAAACAGGATTCTTTGATGAATTGAAAGTTCAATTTCAAAAGTTCAAAACAGCATTTATTTGAAATATAAATATTTTGTGATATTCTAAATGTCTTTATTTTCACTATTGTTCAATTTCATTTTTTTTTTTTTTTAATATTACTTAACCCAAACTTTTGAGCCAGCATATTAGAATGATTTTCGAAGGATCATGTGACACTCATATGACTGGAGGAATGGCTGCTGAAAATTCAGCTTTGCATCACAGGAATAAATTACACTTTAAAATATATTAAAATAGAAAACAATTTAAATTATAATACTTCACAACATTTCTGTTTTCACTGTATTTTTGATTAAATGCATGCAGCCTTGATGAGCATAAGAGACTTCTTTCAAAAAAAAAAATCCAAACGGTAGTGCTTATGTTGATATATATGTATATATGATAAGATATATACTTCTGTGATAAATACCAATCATATATATATATATATATATATATATAAAACTTGTGATATATATGTGTGTGTATATAACTGATATATACTTCTGTGATAAATACCAATCTTCCTTCATTCAAATGTAATTAATTAATATATTTTTCTAAATGTTCAGGTGTCTGTATGTCAGGAGATGCTGACAGAGTTCCGTAACGCCATTTCCTGCAAGAAAAGTTCTCGTCTTCGCCGCCGCCGACCCCTGTCCAGCTCTCTGGCCCTTCGACACCCCACTCGCATCACTTTAGGGGCCCCGCGGCCCCTGCGCCTTGTCCGAGAGATGCGCCTTAGCAACGGAAAGCTCTACAGCGGTACTGGACCCATGACAGGAAGTTCAGGGCCAGGAGGAGGCCCCTCAGACATGGGCCCCGGCCCCCAGCGACTTCTGGAGGACCCGTTAGGTGCCAACAGCACCCCCACAGTGGCCCTGGGTCCACCTGCAGTGACAGTGCCTCTGCCGCGGGGCTGCACTCATGTGCGCATTTGCCAGGAGTGCCGGCGTATCCAGAGTCTACGCACAACCTCTTGCACACGTATCCCTCCCTCCTCGGCCCCTCTGCCGCGTCTGGCCCCACCCCCTCCACACTCATCCTCCAATACAGACAGTGAAGGTGGCGGCGGGCCGAGCCCATGCCGGATAGGCCACTCCCCGCCGGCAAAAGGCTGCATTTTACCACCACCTCAGTCTAGCAACAACACAGACCTAACTGGAGAGCAGAAATGAGAACAGAGAGACTGACAAAAGGGGAATACAGAAGTTTGACACATTTTTGCAATATTTGCCCCTTTTTGTTCAAAATCACATACAAATGTGCTTTCCATCTTTTATTTGGTACAAGAGAATTATGCTCTTTTTTTTTTGGATAGCCATGTGTCACATCAATGATTCTTTTGTACTATTGAACAATGTACTATAACATTGCCCGTGTCTGAAGCAACCTTAAAATGTGACAGTAAAGATTTAGAAATGCTTCCTGACAGGCAGCACAGAGATATTAAACTTCCTCGTGATTCTGATCTGTAGGCAGCACACAGACGTCTGCTTGCGATCAGAGGCACAGACTCTCCTTCCCTTCAATGACTGAACTCGGTCTCTATGTTACGCTAGAGGTCTCACACGGGAAGTAGCACAGAGATGCTCTCCTTTGGACATCATTGTCTCAATGATACTGTCCGGATCAGAGCCAGACCACGACAGAATGAGAGCACATGTGTTAACAGAGGACAATGACACTATGAAACACAAACTTGTTAATTAAAAAGATATTCTAAACAGATATTCTTACTTTTCTGTACTATACTTATTTTTAAATTCACTGTCTGTGTAATTTAATTCTGGGGTTGTGTTTTCTGAATTGGAAATTAAAAATAGAGATACTTTATTGATACCGAGGAGATTAACTCTGACTGAATATGTATCTTATTGGAAATGAGGAGCTGTGTATTCATTAAAAAGAGGAATCTGATCTGTCTGCAAGAACTTGAGTCCGTAAACAGTGTTGAAAATCACACCACATACCTCAACCCATATTTGCACACGTGTTCTTGTCTGCATTCACCACAGAGTTTTTAGAAACAGAAAGTTAGACATCTGATGTTGTGGTTCAGCTTAAAATTTTCCCACACACATCAGTGCACTGAAAAATGACTAATGGAAGTAAGAAGGAAATAGAAGAATCACAGATGTTCCAAAATGGAACCAAACTTTTTTTTTTATTATAATTTCTTTAATGTTTCTATACAAATGTGTATTGCATATAAAATTATGTTTATTTACATTAATATTACATTACATCTTGAGGTGCAGAGGATATTTTAAATGAATGTTTTAACGGGTCGGTTTTAGAGGAGCTTTTCCAACCACTTGATCATGTAATGTTAAAACTATAGACAAAGAAAATCCTTTGGAATAAAAATCTATACTAATTTGTTTTTAACACCATGATTCTTTCTATTTTTTATTTTACTTTTTTTTAATTGTCGACCCTTATGCTGTGTACAAACTGGATTGTGTTTTTCTGCAGGAAATTTTGCAATTGTAAATCTTAATCAAAACCCACAAAGAAATGAAAATAAAGGGACACTTAGGAATAAATGTTCACAGTAAGTATGTATTGGTATGTATTTAAATAAGATAGTTTCTTTCATTTTAAGAAGTGCTAAGATTTTTTGCATAGACCGCACAGACTCGAGTCTAACTCTAAAAAGAGAACAAGCACACTTTTTAAACACTGTCAGTTTCAGTTTTCAGGCCATTTTGGAAGATTTTTTTTTTTTTGGCCATTTTTGCTTTTTTATTTTGATAGGACAGTAGGTTTTGACAGGAAGTGAAGTGTGAGAGTCGGGAAAGGTGGCTATCAGTCCATTCACACCAGGAACGATAACAATAACGATAAATTCATAATTGTCCATAGCTAACGGACAATGACGTTTTGTTTATTATAAGCTGGAGTTTTGTTTTCTGCTGCTATAAATGCTCAAGCTCTTTAAAGTCAGATGGTCAATTGTTTTATCCTCCATCAGCTGGAAAAAAAGTGTTTCCAACAATATTGTTCCTCTTTTGTTATCATTATAGCTGGGGTGTGGACTTCCCTATTGTTAGAATTAGAATGATTATTAAAACTTTATAGTTGTCGTCCTTGTTGTGATCAGCCCTTTATTGTCTCTGCTGTTCAAACACCTAGAAACCTGTAGTAGATGTACTTAAAATCAGTCTTTTTTCACCTGTGCATACACAGTTTCATGCTCTGCTGTGTGGAAACCCAAAGCAGTCTGATTGGCTGAGGCTCGCAGGGACGCTGATCCTGACCGACCACTGAAGGAAACCACAGAGTATTCAATGTCCCCCGATGACGAGGTGCTTCTGTTAGCTTTGCCTGGTTTCAGTATTGTGACATCAGAATAGGTGACATCCTAATACAGGTAAAGAGAAGTTGAGTCATTCAAAGAAGCTCATGGTCTGTTTGATACTAGTAAAATATCTTATGACTTGTTTATGAGATTCGGGATTGATTGCATTTTTTAAGTAAATTACTTTTTCTCCCACAGTTAAGATGCTGTTCTCAGCAGCAGGAAGTCTCACCTGTAGGTCACTGGGGCTCTGAGTTGTATCTAGTAAAGAGGTAAAACACTGGTCAAATAGCATCATGATACATGGTTTCACAGAAGAGGAATGAAACCAAAGACCTAAAGGTGTGTCTTAATAAAAGTAAAAGAGGAAAGTAAAGAGTGTCAACCCTCTGTCTGAAAGTCTGTCCCCATGATTTTGTAATCAATACTCACCAATTTTTTTAAGCCATACACTCAATTTTGCAATTTGTACTTACAGATCATAAACGACAGCCTCAGTTTTGCATAAGATTAATTGATTCATTTTAAAATCTGTTCCTATTTGCATTTAATCATTTAGAAGACACTTTTATCTACAGAAATTTGCAAATGAGAAACAAAAGTAATTTATCATGCAAGAATTAGCAATATGTTCAATTTCACACTGATTATTTCCTTTAAAAAGGGAGATTTTAAACAGCCCATGCATTAAGTTTATACTTACAATAAGTGAAATTGCTGACTGCTCTTCTTCAATGTGTAGCAAAACATAAAAAGAGAAAATTAAAGGTGTTTTAATGTCTTGTGATAATCTTATGCTGAATACTGAACATGATAATGAATTTAGTTACAGCTCAGCCACTTTACTATTGTTTTACTGTGATTCTGTATTTAATATCATTATGTGATTTGTGTTAGTTTCAGTGAAGATAAAGACAGTGATGGAGTATGTTGTGTTTTTATAAATATGTCTAATGCTGGCACATTATCTTGGTTTTACCTGCAGTATACGTACAAATGCAGATGTGCTGGATTCATCATATTAATAAAAAACAGAATAAAAATAGATCTAAATAAATTTTATGAAAAATTAGAGAACCTTTGAAAATGGATGTGATCATTTAAAACCCTGTGTAGCAAAAGCTCTGTTGTTGTTATTATTATTATTTTGTGCTCGCTAGTTGGCTCATTTTTTTCTGTCATATTTTGATGTATTTGCTAAATGTTTTGTAGTCACATACCGTCTGTTGCGCAGGAATAAATACACCACAACCGTTATTATCATAGTGATGAGCATTACAGCAGTCACAATCCCTACAGCCTCAGCAGTGGACAGAACACAAGGACTGTCTGTGGACAGATCAGCAAGAGGAAAAAGTGACGTGACATACAGCCATGTATGGTGACCCATACTCAGAATTCATGCTCTGCATTTAACCAGCCGACCAAAATTACCCCAAGAGCACAGCGACGACTCATCCAAGAGGTCATAAAAGACCCCACAACAACACCCAAAGAACTGCAGGCCTCACTTGCCTCAGTTAAGGTCAGTGTTCATGACTCCACCAGAAGAAAGAGACTGGGCAAAAATGGTCTGCATGGCAGAGTTCCAAGACGAAAACCGCTGCTGAGCAAAAAGAACATAAAGGCTCATCTCAGTTTTGCCAGAAAACATCTTGATGATCCCCAAGACTTTTGGGAAAATACTCTGTGGACTAACAAGACAAAAGTTGAATGTTTTGGAAAGTGTGTGTCCCATTACGTCTAGCGTAAAAGTAACATCACATTTCAGAAAAAGAAATTCATACCAACAGTAAAATATGGTGGTGGTAGTGTGATGGTCTGGGGCTGTTTTGGTGCTTCAGGACCTGGAAAACTTGCTGTGATAAATGGAACCATGAAATCTGCTGTTTACCAAAAAATCCTGAAGGAGAATGTCCGGCCATCTGTTCGTGACCTCAAGCTGACACAAACTTGGGTTCTGCAGCAGGACAATGATCCAAAACACACCAGCAAGTCCACCTCTGAATGGCTGAAGAAAAACAAAATTTGGAGTGGCCTAGTCAAAGTCCTGACCTGAATCCTATTGAAATGCTGTGGCATGACCTTAAAAAGGCGGTTCATGCTCGAAAACCCTCCAATGTGGCTGAATTACAACAATTCTGCATAGATGAGTGGACCAAAATTCCTCCAAGGTGCTGTAACAGACTCATTGCAAGTTATCGCAAATGCTTGATTGCAGTTGTTGCTGCTAAGAGTGGCCCAACCAGTTATTAGGTTTAGGGGCTAAACACTTTTTCACACAGGGCCATGCAGTTTTTGGATTTTGTTTTCCCTTAATAATAAAAATCTTCATTTAAAAACTGCATGTTGTGTTCACTTGTGTTATCTTTTACTAATATTTAAATTAGTTTGATGATCTGAAACATTAAACTGGGACAAACATGCAATAAAAATAAGAACTCAGGAAGGGGGCCAATACTTTTTCACACCACTGTATATCTTAGAAGTAGCATTTTATAGTTTACAAGGCTTTTTAATCATATAAATATTCCAAGATTGTAAAAGGATCTAATTATGATAGGTGTATGCTAATTTCAAGCATGCTTGATTTATTAGTTTAATCTGTCTGCACAGGAAATTTCTCAAGACAGCATGATTGGACATCCTTCAGAAAAGAAAACAGTGAGGGACAGAAAGAGTTTAGCAGATTCAGCTTTCCTTTCTAATATACATATTTCCTTATATACGAAATGTCTAATGTAATCAAAAAATATATATATATAATTTTATGTTTATCCAACATTCTTAGCGAGTTATTGGCAAATGTAAAAAAAAAAAATTTACATGTTTATGGATTCTTGAATATATTCAGTAAATCAGTTCAGATCAATGGTAAGAGAGATATTCAGAGGAAATAATACAGGAAAAGAAAAATGATTGAAATCAAATCCCAGACAGCAAACTTTGTAAAGATCATCTGTAAATGTTGCAAGAGATTATATAAAAACTGT
This sequence comes from Cyprinus carpio, assembly GCF_018340385.1. Taxonomy (NCBI): domain Eukaryota; kingdom Metazoa; phylum Chordata; class Actinopteri; order Cypriniformes; family Cyprinidae; genus Cyprinus; species Cyprinus carpio. The sequence goes on from NC_056587.1 coordinate 3,757,430, forward strand.
ACGACAGCTTTGTTTTGGTGAACTAGATTTAGCACTTTAATCATTTCACAAAGGAAAACTACTGCATAATTTCTCTATTGAATATTTAGGAGAAAAAACTGCAGCATATGACACTAACCTGTAAACACAGTGGTGTAAGACAACAGTAGAGGAATTATCACATTTTGTAAGTCCATCATCAGCTTTCATTTCAACAGAGCAATGACACACGCTGTGTAACACCAGTTCATCTTATAAAAAACTGTTCAAAGTTCAGTCACATAAAGGGAAGTTAAAACAGCTGCCTACAGCCCTGACAACTTGTAGATGAAGTTGTTTTAAAACAGAAGCAGAAAAAGCAGAAATGCTGAGAGCAGATATATTTCATAGAAGCTGTATTTATACATGGTGGTGCATTTATACAATGGTACATTTGATACATTTCTGGTTTTGACTAAAAATTACATTTAATAAAGAAAAAAATATTACAATTCATTGATTCCACAAAAAATATTTTATTTTTGTGTTTTAACATATCAGAAATAGCATTACATCCAAAGAATCTTTATCGTTACATTAGAAAGTTTAACTGATTGGTGTGGAGGAATAATATCATGCTATTTGTTGTTGGTACATGAATATGTAGGAATTCAGAGTAGGTCTGAGAGATAGATTTGATACTCTATATACAAATTAACTGCTTCCTTTGCAGCAATTGTCATATCAGCTTGTTGAGAATTGACTCCGTAAAAGATCTGTTACAGCAGTTTACTATAGAGTACTCTGTTTCTAATTTTCCATTGCTTGAAAATAAGATACATGTATGATGGAATGAATATCAGGTATCAAGTAGAATTAAAGTGCAGTTTATCAACATTTAATTTGGTTATTAGATAGCTAACCTACACATTACAGGATTAATGGGATGCTCATTATATTTCTTAAAATGTATAAGAGTTTGTCTAGAAACTTTGATCAGAGATGTTATTGAAGTTAGAGCAGATGATCCGGTATAGTCCTCATCAGAGGAGGAGGTTTTATGCATAAAGAAATAAGATCGAGGGTTCTAGCAGGTCTTGTTGTCCATGATTTGAGACTGAGTGAAGAAGTGTATAAATAGAAGTGATACGCAGTTTGCTATATGATTAAGAGATACTGAGATATCTATCTCTCATTAAAATAGCCTAAGTCTGATTTAAGACCTCTGGTGGAAAACATGGAAAGAAAGAAATTTTTCAGAGATGGTGTAAGATATTATTTTATTTATGGTTATCGATGAATGATAATTTTTTTTTTGTAAAAAGTGGGGAGTGTGGAGGAAATTGTATTTTCTGTATTATTTGCTTCACTGTACTAAATCTATTTGATGTGTGTGTGTGTGTGTGTGTGTGTGTGTGTGTGTGTGTGTGTGTGTGTGTGTGTGTATGTGTGTGTGTGACAAGTGTGAGACAGAGATGTTGTTTTAGTTTCTTAGTCATCCTGGCTACTTAGAAAATTATTTGCATTAAATTATTAGAAACACATCTGAAGGACATAGTTAGGCACCTGGATATATACAGTGGGTATGGAAAGTATTCAGACCCCATAAAATTTTTCACTCTATGTTATATTGCAGCCATTTGCTAAAATCATTTAAGTTCATTTTTTTTTCCTCATTAATGTACACACAGCACCCCATATTGACAGAAAAACACAGAATTGTTGACATTTTTGCACATTTATTAAAAAAGAAAAACTGAAATATCACATGGTCCTATATTCAGACCCTTTGCTGTGACACTCATATATTTAACTCAGGTGCTGTCCATTTCTTCTGATCATCCTTGAGATGGTTCTACACCTTCAACTGAGTCCAGCTGTGTTTGATTATACTGATTGGAATTGATTAGGAAAGCCACACACCTGTCTATATAGGACCTTACAGCTCACAGTGCATGTCAGAGCAAATGAGAATCATGAGGTCAAAGGAACTGCCTGAAGAGCTCAGAGACAGAATTGTGGCAAGGCACAGATCTTGTCATGGTTACAAAAAAATTTCTGCTGCACTTAATGTTCCTAAGAGCACAGTGGCCTCCATAATCCTTAAATGGAAGACGTTTGGGACAACCAGAACCCTTCTTAGAGCTGGCCGTCCGGCCAAACTGAGCTATCGGGGGAGAAGAGCCTTGGTGAGAGAGGTAAAGAAGAACCCAAAGATCACTGTGGCTGAGCTCCAGAGATGCAGTCGTGAGATGGGAGAAAGTTGTAGAAATTCAACCATCACTGCAGCCCTCCACCAGTCGGGGCTTTATGGCAGAGTGGCCCGACGGAAGCCTCTTCTTAGTGCAAAACACATGAAAGCCCGCATGGAGTTTGCTAAAAAAAAAAAACAGAGAAATAAGATTCTCTTGTCTGATGAGACCAAGATAGAACTTTTTGGACTTAATTCTAAGCGGTATGTGTGGAGAAAACCAGGCACTGCTCATCACCTGTCCAATACAGTCCCAACAGTGACGCATGGTGGTGGCAGCATCATGCTGTGGGGGTGTTTTTCATCTGCAGGGACAGGACGACTGGCTGCAATCGAGGGAAAGATGAATGCGGCCAAGTACAGGGATATCCTGGGCAAAAACCTTCTCCAGAGTGCTCAGAACCTCAGACTGGGCCGAAGGTTCACCTTCCAACAAGACAATGACCCTAAGCACACAGCTAAAATAACGAAGGAGTAGCTTCACAACAACTCCGTGACTGTTCTTGAATGGCCCAGCCAGAGCCCTGACTTAAACCCAATTGAGCATCTCTGGAGAGACCTGAAAATGGCTGTCCACCAACGTTTACCATCCAACCTGACAGAACTGGAGAGGATCTGCAAGGAGGAATGGCAGAGGATCCCCAAATTCAGGTGTGAAAAACTTGTTGCATCTTTCCCAAAAAGACTCATGGCTGTATTAGATCAAAAGCGTGCTTCTACTAAATACTGAGCAAAGGGTCTGAATACTTAGGACCATGTGATATTTCAGTTTTTTTTTTTTTAATAAATGTGCAAAAATGTCAACAATTCTGTGTTTTTCTGTCAATATGGGGTGCTGTGTGTACATTGATGAGGGAAAAAATGAACTTAAATGATTTTAGCAAATGGCTGCAATATAACAAAGAGTGAAAAATTTAAGGGGGTCTGAATACTTTCTGTACAATATACAGATGTATACAATATACATTATGATTGGATGAGATCAAAGCATCCGCATTTAATGAAGGTATAAATGTTGAGTTTGGGTGTTTCCTCTTTTTTACAATCTACAGCCAACCCTGAATGACTGTATGAATGTAGGCCTTTTCCTGCATTAAAATAAATATTCAAAAGACTTTTATCTCATACCTTAAATTAAAATGGAAAATTGCCACGACAATTGGTTTGACGTTTTAAGTTGTAATTTTGATGTTGATGGTCACTTATTAGATTTTCACAAGATCAAGGTTTTACATTAATGGAATGAGCAAAAAAATATTGTAGTCAATGTTCTGTGTGTGTCTGCTACTGTATGTATAGTATATGTTAACTGTGGTTATCATGATCTAAATGTACGCTACTACTGAATACCAATGGTTAAAATAAAAAACGGTCAGAATATTTAAATTTTACCATAAAAAAGAGGTTGTTACAACTTTTAAATTACTATTTTTGTTAATGAACATAAATTTACATCTGCATTCTTACTCAAGCTATAGCCTACTACTGTCAACTGTCATATTATTGTCATATTAATATTGCAGCCTGCACTTCAAACTGTGCCAGAGATTTGTGCCACCAAAGTCAGGCAACACAAACCTTTTAAATATATTTGAAGCAATATCAGACTTTAGCACAAGAAACCAAGACATTTTCTATCAAGATATTTATTTTATTAAGGAAAATGACTGTAAAAGTGTAAAGAATTCAAAAACGTGAAGTGTCTGTCATGTTCTGACAATAAAGAATAGTTTAAAACCACAATTAACGGTCGGGTTTCTACAACTCCAACTATAATCAAAATAAAAAAAAAAATTTGAAAGAAATAAAGATTTGAAATTTATCGTGATAATTATCGATATCGACTGATATGAAAAATTTTAGTGTGATAATTTTTTTGCCCACATCGGCCAGCACTAGATAAAAGATAACAGTCCTCTGTCTCCTAGCAACAGCATCATCTTCTCATCTGATAACAGATCAGTGTCCATCAGTCCAGTGCAGAGATCAGACAGTGGAGAATATAACTGTACATATAGAAACCCTGTCAGCTCTGAGACGGCAAAACTCAACCTGATCATCAATCAGTGAGTCTTTTGTTTCTGTTCTAGGTGGACCAGAAGATGTTTCTATTAAGGGTGAGGATGTGGTGGATTTAGGGGTTCGTGGGTCGCTCTCTTGTTCTGCAAACTCTGAACCTGCTGCCTCATTCAGCTGGAAGTTTAATGAAACAGACAACACTGTGACCACAGACACATTCACAATAAACGAGACTGACTTCACACACAGTGGAGATTACATCTGCACAGCCTGGAATAATGTTACAAAGAGAAACGCCACACAAAAACATGCTTACTGTGGTTAAAACTAACCTGAAATTAGCTAAGTTTTGATAAACAAAGCTTTGACTTACATTTACGACTCTATTTTCAAAAATATACAATAAACTAATTTTACTAATTTATTTTTCCCTACTATAATCTACACACCTCTGTTGTAGCTTCTGCTCTTATTTTGTTTTAGAAATGTTGTGGGTTTTTTTCTTTCTTTTTTTTATTAAATAATTGTCTGTTACTGTTCTTATTTTACCATAATATGAGGAGGAGGAGCATACCTGTCATCATCTGGGTACCAAAATCCAGGAGATCTGAGCGGAGGGGGTAGACGGGGTGATTGATCAGGGTATCTGCAGGATTTTATGATCAAATTTTAAGACTTTTTAAAGGCCTTTTTAAGACCTGCGTAAATAAAGTTAATACAATATGAGTGGGTAGTGCAATGTTTATGTTAACATATTAAACCTTAAAATGAAAAATGATTAAAAAACATGATTTACAGTTTAGATACAGGTTTTCACAAAAACAAAAAGTTTAAAAAATGATAAACTTTACATTTCAGCATTTAAACCATTTTTTTTAGAATAGAGTCAAAAGTATCAATTATTATATTAAATGAAATAATTCTTATCAAACAATCAGGGAACACAAACATTAAAATAAAAATAAAAAAGTCACGTTTAAAAAAAAAATCATGAAATTGTATTATTTGTGTCCTAAGAAGATGGAAAATAGCAATAAATAATTTTTTTGATTTCTCTTTATGGTCTTGCCCTTTTTAGGGTTAAAAGGCCAAATTCAGTATAAAGCTTTTGATGATGCATACTTTGTGTAGCCTACATTTTAGAATGTCACGCAGTTTTAGTGATTGAAATATTGCGGCGGCTACCTGCAAAAGGCAATCCATATAAATCCTTTTCTTATATTTGTTTTATTTAACTTTGTGGCTTTGAAACAGATGGAACATTAACAGGCTTGTGCTGGAGTTCTATGGGTGTTTTGCTCGCTTCGTGTCAGTCACGTGACTGGGAACTGAATATGTTGCCATCTTTCCTGATTGATCAAAGGTAAGACTCGTGTTAATATCCAGCACTAGGTGGCGCAGTGAGCTCTTCTGTCTAGAACTGGAGTTTATCATTGACTGAAGACTGATGTAAATAGATCAGATGATTTAAGCAGCAGCTCCTGACAGCTGAGAGCTCGATCATGATGGTTTCTTATAGTTTGTTCTGTACGCTGTGGATGTTATCGCTTTTTGGTGAGGCTTTTTTTTGTAATTCAAAAATATATGTTGAATTGCTGTGTATAATAACTAAGTTACTTAGTAGGAACTATTTTAATTAGTTATTACAGAAAAATATATGTCCGCCTTTGCAGTTAATCATTGTTTTTTGTTGTTGTGTACTTGTGGATCCAACTAACGTTAAATATTTATCTACAGTAGTTGAAGCAGATAAAAAGTATGCCGTCTAGCGCAATTAGTCAATAACTCAATGTCTTTCTTTCTTTCTTTCTTTGACATAGGCCAGTATTTAGGGGCAGACCTGCAGTTTTCTGGTCCGGCTAATGGAGCAGTAGAAGGAAGTGTGGTGTTTGCTCCTGATAACCCTCCCTCCACATCAATTCTTACAGCTCAGTGGAATTTTGGAACAACTGTTATATTGTCATCACAGTCTGATTCAACTATAATAGTCCCAGCATACAGAGACAGAGTCAGTTTTGACAGAAACACTTTCGCTCTGGAGCTCCGGAACCTGACACTGGAGGATTCTGGAACATACAAACTATCTGTAGTACCTAGTGCTGGAGCCCAACTTACAGGAGAAACTACACTACAAGTGTTCGGTGAGTGTGTTGCTTAAACTTCAGTATTTAATATCAAAGCATCGGCTATATAGGGTTAAAATATGATTATAAGAAATGAATTTAATGTGTGGAAGGGGGAAAAGTGACATGAAGCAATTTAATATACTGTAAATTAAACACAGATGTGACAAGCAGAAGTACTAATGAGAGTATAATAATATTTTAGATATCCACAAGTCTGCTGTTATTTGCAGTGAGCTTTGTGGTTAATTGTTACTGAACCAGATTAGCACAGATGAGTGTTACTTAGGGCATTCTCATGTTTAAACTTTTAAAAATGTTATTAAATGGAAATCATGTTGAAACTGTCTTGAAAATTTGAAGCTTTATAATTTATTTTGAAATAACTTTGACAATAGATTTTTGTTGTTTTACTCTTGTCTGAGACCCAGATTTTCAGTCTTCTATCAGCTATGAAATCCATTAAAAATATAATTATATGTTACAAACTATGACGATATAAATAGACACTGAACATAAACATTCCTTTCATTGTTGATTGTCCTTCTGTACCACCCTTGACCACACTAACACACTAATTTTAAATCTATTGTGTTTATTCTTTGTCTCTCACTCATACAGAAAATATAACTAATATCAGACTTATTGGTCCAGAAGAATCATTAATAGAGGGAGAATCATCTGCTAACATCAGCTCTGAGGGAACTGGCAGCATCCTCTCTGTGCAGTGGATGAAAGATAACAGTCCTCTGTCTCCTAGCAACAGCACCATCTTCTCATCTGATAACAGATCAGTGTCCATCAGTCCAGTGCAGAGATCAGACAGTGGAGAATATCAATGTACATATAGAAACCCTGTCAGCTCTCAGACGGCAAAACTCAACCTGATCATCAACTGTGAGTGTTAAACACTCAAACATCAAGATGATTTGAGCTCAAACCTGATGAAATACAGACATTCTTCAGTGCTCAGTTTGTCTGTGAGTCTTTTGTTTGTGTTCTAGATGGACCAGAAGATGTTTCTGTTAAGGGTCAGGATGTGGTGGATTTAGGGGTTCGTGTGTCACTCTCTTGTTCTGCAAATTCTGAACCTTCTGCCTCATTCAGCTGGAAGTTTAATGGAACAGACACCAATGTGACCACAGACACATTCATAATAGATGAGACTGACTTCACACACAGTGGAGATTACATCTGCACAGCCTCGAATAATGTCACAAAGAGAAGCGCTTCACAAAAACATGCTTTACTAGTTAAAGGTAAGAATAGTTCAAACTAACCTGAAATGAGTTCCCAAGTTTTGATAATAAATACTTTGACCTTAAATTACCACTTGTTCAAAGGAACTTTGTTTTTAAGAAGGAATATTAAAATATCCACTGTTTTGTACATCTCTGCTTTATGTAATTGCCTTGTGTTGTTTTAGATTATTATTATTTATTTTTTTATAATACATGTTAAAGTGTATAACTGTTAGTATTGTGTGTAGTAAGTGCCTTTGGTCTTGTGATTCTTGTATCTTTTCTATAGAAGGAGGAGGAGGGCTGTCATCAGGGGCGATAGCTGGGATTGTCATTGGGGTTTTAGTGGCAGGTGCAGGCATTTGTGGTCTGATCGTCTATTTAACAAAAACTAATAAAATGTGAGTAATCTGGCAGATCATGGTGTATTTGTTTGTGATCACACATTTGATTTAACATATTATATACATCAATACATTTGTATACAAATCACAACTTCAGCTTGCAACAGGCCTTTGTAAATTAAGCTCTACACACATGTATGAACTTTATAATCTCATTCTTATGTGATTTTATTCCTGTTTGGTTTTATATCAAACTCAGTGTTTCTGAATTTCAGTGAATTTTCTTAACATTTGAAAAGTGATATGTCAGACATAATAAAATGACCACAGTAACTGTGACTGTTATAAAGTGAATTTTTTGTGAGACAAAAATGTATTTTTGTAACAAATGTAACAAATTGTAACAAAATGTCTTTGTGTTTATGTTGCAGCCCAATGTTAAACCAACAACAAAAAGGACAAGCAAGTGGAGGTATGTTTGTTATTCATTCATAATGCCAGCATTAGTATGATTTGATTGAACAACACAACTGACATCACCAATTATATCTAGATTGCCCTTGATAATTACATTAAATAATAGATTTCAGATTAACTACTTATATTACAGATGATTCAGTATATATTTATTTCAGTGTCAAATTCATCAACTCTTCTTTCCTTAAACAGCAGCACAAAGCAGACAGGAAACAGTGAGTAACCCCTTCAGTCTCTTCTGAAAGTAAAAAAAAAAAAAAAAAACTCATCCATCAATAAACTCTTTAATTACCTGTAATAAAAGAGTTTATTGACAGATGAGTTTATTTTTACAGTAAGCTCAAATGGACTTTAATCTTTCACATGTCACACAAAGATATGCTGATGATCACACTTAAACTATACTTAAACTATGGATATTGACAAATATTCAGTCATGATGGGCATTAGCACTGTTTATAGTGGGCTTTCTGTTTCATTTGTTTATCAGCAACATATTTTACATTTAATTTAACCTCAAGTGACAACATCATTCTGTCTGATGTTCTGATTATAATTTAAGAAAAAAAAAAATTGTTGGACACAAACTATAAATAAATTATTGATTTGCAGAAGGCTAGAGGAGATGGAACGATTCCAGGGAAGATGAGTGAACATATATACGAGAATGACAAACATGAAAATGAGTATGAGAATATGTATGAAAATGTAAAACTTGAAGATTCAAGAAGGCCAAGGGTTCCTACTCCTCCTCAGGTGAGCAGTCCAGTCCAGTTTATCCCATTCTAGAGCATCATATGTGTGTTTCAGCTGCATCACAAAATAAGTGCTCTTTATTCTTTTCTGTGGCTTTGCAGTAAAACAATAAGGAAGTCATTTGGTTGGTTTATTTTATTACATGCTTGTGTCACGTCTCTGTTCAGTTATCAAATCCTCCTCCTGTGCGCAGGTGAGGAAGTGAAGACACTGAAACACATCTACTGCAAGATGATCTATCAGGCTGTATATATATATATTTTTTTTTTTCAGTTTTAAGATACAAAAAATGTATATGGCATATTACTGAAATATTATAAACTGTTGCAACAACTGTTTGTTCTATGTGCTCCACTCATGCAGTTTAATTATAAACTTGTTCCTCACAATGGACAAAGGTACACTTAACTTACATAGTTCCTTACAAAGTCACAAATACAGAAGTATATTTCTGTAACAGTAAAAGATTAGGGTCAAAGCCATTATAAAAGCTAAATGTCTGTTAATGACGTGAAAACATGAAATACTGAAATAGGACAAGTACTAATAACATAGAATCATATCTGCAGATCTGGTATTGTAATGATCATTTGCAGGCTCACATGGAATCTGCACACACAGAATTCAATAGAAAGCAGATTGAACACCAGTTCTTTAAATCCTAGACATTTGACATCCTGTCTGTGCTCATTTATTCAATATTTTGGCAAGTGTTTTTAAATTTAAATTTATATTTATATTTATTCATAATGCATAAGCTACTTAGGTTTAGCTATACTATTGACCACATGCATGAAACCACTTCTCAGAAATCATCAGACACATCCTCATTCTTTTTTATCTGCATTGGGCCAATAAAAGAAGATACTGATAATGAATGGATAATGAAAAACAAAGGCCACATTCTTGACTAAATTCACCTTTAGAACTGAACACATCATCACTCAGGCAAAAGACATGAGGAAGTAACATTTTATTCTGGTCATCAGTGCCGGACTGGAAAACAATCTAAAATGATTTAATTACCCAAGATTTAACAAACCTATATTTCATACAAATATAATAAAACACTAAAGTTCCTAAATGTCAAAATTAGTGCAATATCTTTATTGTAAAATCCTAATACTGAAGACACTATTGAATTATTAGGCTATTATTCATATTTATGTGTTGCTGTCTGCTCTAGCGCCCTCCCTACCTAAACTATAAATTCATGTGAATATCTGTGTGCTAAATTTATTAATGTAACATTACAGTAGATAATAATGATGTCCTTTATGATAATCAGAGTTGCCAAGTTCTTTGTATTTTTGTTCGCAGTATTCTTCAATGCATTGATTGACACTCTGCTCACAGTAAATAGCCAAATCAGTGCAATAATATACAGGGGCAGACTTAACCAATAAGCGAGGTAAGCTTTGGGCCCTGGGGAATCAGGAGGCCCCATCTGATATTGGCGAAACATGGGGGAAGTTGTGGCCTAATGGTTAGAGAGAAACATATTTGGCAAATGCTCCAGTGTGTCAGTCTTGTGTTCCCGTGTCTTGTGTTTTTCTCCCCATGTTCTCCCGATTACCTAGTTTCTTCCATGTCTGATTATGCCCATATTTGGTTTTCCTGTTCCCATTACATTTAATTAGTTTCCTCATGTGTTCATTAATCAACTTATTAGTTCCTTGTTACTTAAGCCCTGTGTATAGCGTCTGTTTTTGAATATCTACCCCATGTGCTATGTGTGTTCCTGCCTGTTCTGTGTTCCCAGTTATTTGGAGGGTTAAAGACTGCTATTGTTGTAATTCCCTCATTCCTCACTCCTTCACAGTAGCTGAACCGTGATACAGTGTGTATTTGTGTTCTGGAGAGTGTCAAATTTTCACTCACTACTCAAAATGCAGAGTTTTTTTCAAGTGCTGAGTTCTACAAGCTTGTGAATCCTCTCACTGAAACATGTACATAAGAGATTGATGCAGGGATTGTGATTGATTGTGCAGTGCAGACAGCTTCACTGATTAACGGAATGTTGTAAGATTCCAATGAACTCGCACATAGCAAAGGTTTTCTGGCCCAGATCCAAGCCACGTAATCACTTTTCCCTGAGCCCAGTGCCGCAAAGAATGACAGCCCTGAAGTGGCCCAGAACTGGATTAAAGACACGGGCCACACATGGGCCATAACCGGCCCGAATCTCAGCCAGTTAATCACCCTTACCTAGCCCTGAACTGGGCCAAAACAAGTTTTGTTATTGGTACCAATTCTCAGCCTTAAGTAAACTAGAATCCCCAAATCTGAGCCACACCTGAGCCTTATATACTGTAGCCCAGACCCAATACAGAATCTTAGTATTTCATATTATTGCATTGTGTATTACTTTAATCGCCGTTATTCATTTTGTGACATGCTTTGGTAATGTACAGTCGTGGCCAAAAGTTTTGAGAATTACATAAATATTAGTTTTCAAAAAGTTTGCTGCTAAACTGCTTTTAGATCTTTGTTTCAGTTGTTTCTGTGATGTACTGAAATATAATTACAAGCACTTCATACGTTTCAAAGGCTTTTATCGACAATTACATGACATTTATGCAAAGAGTCAGTATTTGCAGTGTTGGCCCTTCTTTTTCAGGACCTCTGCAATTCGACTGGGCATGCTCTCAATCAACTTCTGGGCCAAATCCTGATTGATAGCAACCCATTCTTTCATAATAACTTCTTGGAGTTTGTCAGAATTAGTGGGTTTTTGTTTGCCCACCCGCCTCTTGAGGATTGACCACAAGTTCTCAATGGGCCATGGCCATGGACCCAAAATTTCAACATTCTGGTCCCCGAGCCACTTAGTTATCACTTTTGCCTTATGGCACGGTGCTCCATCGTGCTGGAAAATGCATTGTTCTTCACCAAACTGTTGTTGGATTGTTGGAAGAAGTTGCTGTTGGAGGGTGTTTTGGTACCATTCTTTATTCATGGCTGTGTTTTTGGGCAGAATTGTGAGTGAGACCACTCCCTTGACCTAAAGCAAACACACACATAAACCCAATCAAAGGGTTGTATGGGGAGTCGTGGCCTAATGGTTAGAGAGTCGGACTCCCAATCGAAGGGTTGTGAGTTCGAGTCTCGGGCCGGCAGGAATTGTGGGTGGGGGGAGTGCATGTACAGTTCTCTCTCCACCTTCAATACCACGACTTAGGTGCCCTTGAGCAAGGCATCGAACCCCCAACTGCTCCCCGGGCGCCGCAGCATAAAATGGCTGCCCACTGCTCCGGGTGTGTGTTCACAGTGTGTGTGTGTGTTCACTGCTCTGTGTGTGTGCACTTCGGATGGGTTAAATGCAGAGCACTAATTCTGAGTATGGGTCACCATACTTGGCTGAATGTCACGTCACTTTCTTTACTGTTGGCATGACACAGGACTGATGGTAGCGCTCACCTTTTCTTCTCCGGACAAGCCTTTTTCCAGATGCCCCAAACAATCGGAAAGGGGCTTCATCGGAGAATATGATTTTGCCCCAGTCCTCAGCAGTCCATTCACTATACTTTCTGCAGAAGATCAATCTGTCCCTGATGTTTTTTTATGGAGAGAAGTGACTTCTTTGCTGCCCTTCTTGACACCAGGCCATCTTCCAAAAGTCTTTGCGTCACTGTGCGTGCAGATGCGCTCACACCTGCCTGCTGCCATTCCCAGTGGCGTCCCCAGAAAATTTTAATAGGGGTGGCCAGATGAGCCCACAGTAAATCTTGGGGTGGCACATCAAAAAATAAATAAAAAAATAAAGGGTTTGCAATATTGACAAAAAAATGATATCTCTGTGATTTCTGGGATTTTATCGATAAGGAAAATTAGACAATATTTTGCTGTGTGTGTTATTGTGCTGATATCTTATTTCTAAGTGTGCTGAAAGCTGAGGCTTTTTTTTTTTTTAACCTTTACGCCATTTTTTTCTAAAAATGTGCACCATCTTTTAAGTCAGACACTTGCATTTGGGCTGTTAACAAGCAAATGCAATCAGTATCAACAAAAATTGATCTTTGCAATGCAGAGAAAACAGAAACTGCATCTGAAGTGCCATTTAGATGTTTTTACACACTGTTTAATGGAGCTCTGAGGGACATGGAATACTTTAACCTGCAGTTACAAATTAATAAATAATGTTTTGATATTTTAAACATAAAACATTGAAAACTGATTGAAATTGTTTAAAAAATGAAGTGGTACCTTAAATGTGAAATTAAAACAGCCATAGATGTCATAGATTTAAATTAATAGTAGCCACTGCAAATCATCCTAGGGGTGGCCACAGTTTATACAGGGGCGCCCCTGGCCATTCCTGAGCAAGCTCTGCACTGGTGGCACTCCGATCCCGCAGCTGAATCCTCCTGATCCTGGCGCTTGCTGGACTTTCTTGGACGCCCTGAAACCTTCTTTACAAGAATTGAACCTCTTTCCTTGAAGTTCTTAATGAACCTATAAATTGTTGATTTAGGTGCAATCTTAGTAGGCACAATATCCTTGCCTGTGAAGCCATTTTTATGCAACGCAATGATGGCTGCACGCGTTTCTTTGCAGGTCACCATGGTTAACAATGGAAGAACAATGATTTCAAGCATCACCCTCCTTTTAACATGTCAAGTCTGCCATTCTAACCCAATCAGCCTGACATAATGATCTCCAGCCTTGTGCTCGTCAAAATTCTCACCTGAGTTAACAAGATGATTACTGAAATGATATGACAGCAATGAAATGCAGTGGAAAGGTTTTTTTGGGATTAAGTTAATTTTCATGGCAAAGAAGGACTATGCAATTCATCTGATCACTCTTCATAACATTCTGGAGTATATGCAAATTGCTATTATAAAAACTTAAGCAGCAACTTTTCCAATTTCCAATATTTATGTAATTCTCAAAACTTTTGGACAACGACTGTATACAGGCTATAAGAGAGACGTAACGACCAGTTTTCTGGTCCGGCTAATGGAGCAGTAGGAGGAAGTGTGGTGTTTGCTCCTGATATCCCGCCCTCCACATCAATTAATACAGTTCAAAGGCATTTTGGAACAACTCTAATATTGACAGCACTGTCTGATTCAACTACAATGCATCTTAGCATACAGAGACAGAATCAGTTTTAACATAAACACTCTCGCTCTGGAGCTCCGGAACCTGAGACTGGATGATTCTGGAACATACAGACTAACTGTAGCACCTAGTGCTGGAGAGACTACACTACAAGTGTTCGGTGAGTGTGCTGCTTAAACTTAAGTATTTAATATCAAAGCATCGGCTATATAGGGTTAAAATATGATTATAAGAAATGAATTAAATGTGTGGAAGGGGGACATGAAGCAATTTAATATACTGTAAATTAAACAGATGTGACAAGCAGAAGTACTAATGAGAGTATAATAATAATATTTTAGATATTCACAAGTCTGCTGTTATTTGCAGTGAGCTTTGTGGTTAATTGTTACTGAACCAGATTTGCACAGATGAGTGTTACTTAGGGCACTCTCATGTTTAAACTTTTAAAAATGTTATAATGTGGAATCACGTTGAAACTGTCTTGAAAAGTTGAAGCTTTATCATTTATTTTGAAATAACTTTAAGACAATAGATTTTTGTTGTTTTACTCTTGTCTCAGACCCAGACTATCAGTCTTCTATCAGCTATGAAATCCATTAAAAATGTAAATTACACGTTACAATCTATGACAATATAAATAGACACTGAATGTGTATAAATAGACACTGAATTGAGCAATAAAAAAAGTATTGCATTGATTTAAAAAAAAAAATTATAAAGAACAAATCAACCAATAAAGAGTGAATGTATAAAGTTTACAGTCTATAAGAGAAACGTAACAGATAGACAGATGCGTGTTTCTTATTCAAAACACGCATCACCGGAAACACGGCATGTCGCAATCTATGAAGAAACCGGTGAGAGCTGTGTTTGGCAAAAAATTATAATTAAATTGATCAAGCTTGTATATTTAAGTTGTAATTTCACTAATGGTAATGAAAAAGAGCTATTGCCATTAAAATTAAATTTAAAATTGCCATTAAAATTAAATTAAAATGTATCTTTATTGATTCATTCATTGATGGTAATTTCACAAGCTGTACGTTATATATATATATATATATATATATATAT
Organism: Cyprinus carpio; assembly: GCF_018340385.1. Taxonomy (NCBI): domain Eukaryota; kingdom Metazoa; phylum Chordata; class Actinopteri; order Cypriniformes; family Cyprinidae; genus Cyprinus; species Cyprinus carpio. Next base: position 3,772,743 of record NC_056587.1, read on the forward strand.
ATATATATATATATATATATATATATATATATATATATATATATATATATATATATATATATACATATATATATATATATATACGCATACAGGCACACTGCGTGTGCTATTACCATCAATGAATGAATCAATAGAGATACACACATAAGTTACATATGTAACGTTATCTCTATTGATTCATTCATGTTCATTCATCGATGGTAATAGCACAAGCAAATAAATTACTTTTTCCTTGCCAAAAATCAACATCTGTCATCGTTCACAGGTTTGTGTGTTTTTCTGAGGTAAAATTTATTAGCTAAATAAATGATGATACTTACGTTATTTGAGAATTTCCGTAAAAGCTCTCGACGAAGGCGTGATCTGCGAGTAGCTGACCGACGCCTCTGGATTGTGAGCTCGAACGATGTAAAAACGCAGATGAAGGCAGAAAGCAGAACTAAAAACATCGCTCGCAGTTGGTGCAGTCAGTGGAATGGGCTCTTTAAATTTTCGCGGTTATGATAGCGTATGTCACGTGACATTTCCAATATGGCGCATGTAGTACGTCCGGACTCCATTCATACTACCCGTATTCATACTATATAGAACGTACTTTTTTAACGCTCATAAAAAACAAAACAAAAAAAAAGACTTCCAACTCTCTTCCCCCACCCATTAATTAATAAAAAAAACTGTTTGATATCGCTGCCGTAAAACTTGTAAAACTTCCTCACAACTAAATTTAAATTGTTACTATAGCTACAGAGGAAGGAGATACATATCGCCGATGAATGGTTTGAATTTGGATATGTTCCTCACACCAAGCATCACAAGGATACAGAGGATTTAAATAAAAATAAAATACTTTCATAATAATTTTATTTAATGCTTGTGCATGACAGCATACTAATAAAAATGATGTGCCCCATGGTAAACAAAATAAATATTACATGATAATGGTTAAATGATCTCTCTCTCTCTCTCATTTCATGTAAGGATTCTAAGATTATTTGTACGAAGAATAATAATATAACATTTAATAAAATCAAAATTAAGTGCAGTTTAATGCAGTTGACTGATTTACTGATTTGCTTAATTTTGAAATGATAATGTTTCACTCTGGTTTTTTTTATTTTATAAATGTCAATTTTTAAATCATTTTCAAAGTTTTAAAATTGCTTTTTTTGTTTTTTAATTATTTTTCTTCTTGATTATTTTACTTTCTTTATGTAAAGCACTTTGAATTACCATTGTGTACGAAATGTGCTATATAAATAAACTTGCCTTGCCTTGCCTTTATTTGACAGAACAATTCAAGTTAAAGTGGGTGGCGAATAATCTCAAACTCTAAGTGTGGAAAACGGAATGCCTCAGGGAAGTGTGATTAGTCCTATATTATTTAATATAATGATTAATGATATATTTGGAAAAGTGGCTCCGGGAATCAGCACTGGGTTATATGCAGACAATGGTATAATGTGGAAAAGAGGAAGGAATATATCTTTTAATTTGAATAAAATTCAAGAAGCTATAGAAGTAGTTGAAAAATGGTCGTTAGAACGGGGATTTAAATTCTCAATATCTAAAACATGTTACCAGATATTTACAAGGAAGAAAATTAAAGAGAATAAATTATATGGGTCTTCTTTAGAGAAAGTGTTAAAATTTAAGTAGGATTATGGTTTGATGACAAATTATCATGGAAGCGCCATATAGATTTTATATTAAAGAAATGTGGAAATTTTTTTAATTTAATGTGAGCAGTAGCAGGACAAGATTGGGGTGCTGATAAACAGACATTAAAGGACATTTATTTTGGTCTTATGTGATCAGCCCTAGACTATGGATGCATTGTTTATGAGTCAGCATCAGTGGTGGACGAAGTACACAAATCAAGTATTTGAGTAAAAGTACAGATACGTATAATCAAATATTACTCCAGTAAAATTAAAAGTACTCCTTTTTCAATTTTACTCGAGTGAAAGTACAAAAGTACTTGATTTTGTATGTACTTAAGCAAAAAAGTACTGACAGATAGATATATTTTGCAATTTTATATAGGCTACTTAATTTAATTTTATATTAGCACATATTTATTATAATCCTACTGCTCAAAATAGCTGGGATTTTCCCAAAATAACCACTATATGGAGTATATAGACTACGTTGATGAGAGTGATGTAGTAATGTTCACTGTGAAGCTTACACTGTGATGTACCTGAGAGAAAACAGATTTGACCATCTGATCTTCACCAGTAAGAAAAAAGTGTTTTAAAGTTTGTTGTTTTGCAGAAGATTACAATTATATATGACATGAGAATAAGGCCTGAAGTTAGGAAGAACATTTTAAGGAAAATTTAATTATATTTTCATAATGATTTTTTCTTCTCAAATCTTGTCTGTGGTGTAAAAACACCCCTGGCCAAATGCCCCCAGAGGACATCACTTCCCACTTTGATAATTAACCATGTTCTGAACATCACATCTTTTCTTTTCCCCTCAGATGTAATCTATCTAGGTGATTGAATAAAAATATTTGGACTTTATATCAAAAAATTACCTCAATTTAGCACCAGCACGCTTGTTAGCTATACAGTTAGCAGCTAACAATATTTACTTATTTTCAGTATGGTTATGAAGAAACATTCACATCCGTCTATTTGGCTAGTTAATCCAAACAATATAAAAAATTATACTGTTGATAAACAATATAAAAACAGATGTCACATAGGGCTAAATGCGTAGCATTTTAATAAAAATATTAACATTACAGCAGCGGGGAATTTGAACGTGCATGAGTTATTTATTTAATTTGTGTTATTTTAATGTTTCCTTGTTTATTTTTTATTTATTTATTTATTTTTTTTACCTAAAACACTGATGCTGATGTGTATGCATTCAAGCATTTCAGTTGGCTTAAATAGACCACCCTTTACAGCAGATTTAGTTCACAAACAACTTTTGACCTAAATATGGGTTTCAGTTACATTAATTAATCCTAAAATTCGACATTAGTAACTTTTAGCAGCAATCATGATCGCGCTCACAAGATCTCCCAGTTGTGAATTTAGTTCACTGGAGACTCGCACAAAATGGTTCAATTGAATTAGTGAGTTGTCGACTCGAGAGCAGCTGCAATCGGATCATTATAATTTGTGAATAAATTGTTTGTTGCGATTTGCGAACCGAACTGAACTGAAGCCAACACAGAAGTGACTAAAACTGCAATTCATCGACTGGCTGCTTAAGGCTGGCTTCAAAAGGGAGTCAGTCCCATAGACTCCCCAACTTTACAGCAGAAAAAAACATGTTTGCAGCCTGGTTCAAAAAATGATTTTGGTCTATATAGCTTAATTTGCCCTACATGACAACTGTGAGGGGGGTGAATTTTTCTCTCATCCGTTTAAATTATATTAAGCCTTAAAGTTCTACATAATTAAGGGTGTGGCCACTTGAGTGACAGGTGGATTGCCGCTGCTGACACGGCTGCCGTATGCACATAAACTGACAGTCATCACTGATAAGCTACTACTAAATATTGTAGAAACTTAATTTTCTGTAAAGTTGCTTTGCAGTGATTTGTATCGTAAAAAGCGCTATTATAAAATAAACTTGAATTGAAATTCAATTGAATTCAGCAATCAGCTCCCACCTTTTTGGTTATCTGGGAGAGACGCGCTGCCAAGATGGCGATCGACGGCCCGCTCTGCACACTTTAAGCTTCAGAAACGCTCTTCATGAGTCTACGGGTGGTGGGAGGTGTCAAGATAGCGCCGCATTAACAGTAACTTTATCTCGCTCTTATTCTATTTTATATGCGGTGCTTAAAGCTTTGAATTTATATGATCAATCTTTTTCTATAACTTGTTGCGGAAGTTCAGCATACTCTTTTAAGACTGTCTTTAACAATTTTGGGACCCCCTTTTTTAGTTTTTTGTTACTTTCTACACCTGAGTAAAGTAGCTCGGTTGCTACAAACATGGACGAAGATATGGATACAGCCTCTGTTGAGGCTTCTGCAAGATGCCTGGAAAATACATTTGAGTTTGGGAGCTCTCCGGACACTCCTAGTAAGTCCCCTGCTCAGAAGAAATCTCGAAACAAACACCCACGACACGGTATCTAACTCTGTGCTGCAAACAGCAATCGAAAAGGTCAGCAAGTTACGAGAAGAGTTGTTGGTAAAACTGCAGTCCGTTGAGGCCTCAGTGAAGAAAAACACCTCTTCAATCTGCAAGCTTCCCTGCTCGCTTGAAGCCATGAATAAACAGGTGGAAGACGTGACGGAGAACATGCTTTCTCTGCAATCAAAGGTTGAGGACCTCCAAAAAAAAAAAAGTCGTCTCTCAAGGAGAAATGCAGCAAATTGGATAGCTACAAACGCAGATGGATCCTCCGTGTAGCTGGGATACCTGAGCGTGAAGGGGAAAAGGTCAAAATGGTTACCATTGTGCTGTTCAGGAACCTCTCTCCACACTCCGCTGAGAAACTACAGGACATGGTCGACATCGCGCATAGACTTGGTCTGGAAACTCCAACCCGCGGCGGATCATCGTCCAGTTCTTATCCTGCACTTGTCGTGATGCAATATGGGCAGAAGCCAAACGATCTGAGCTGCTGAAACAGAAGAAAATTCAGATCCTGGAAGATCTCAGTCAGGAAGACAAGGAGGCGAGAAACAAACTCGTTGAAAAGGCAAGAAGGGAAGGAAAGAAACCTGGGTTTAATGGGCAAGTTGCTTTCATTAACAGGAAGAGAATTTGTGTGTATGATATAGAGTATACCTCTTACACTGATTTATCAAAACCCGATTATAATTTATTTCCTTTCTTATAATCTTATTTATTATTATTAATAATAATCTTTTTGATTATTTATTTTTTACATTTTCATTATTTTTTTTTTTTTTACATTTATTTTTTTATTTTGTATTTTTTCTGGGTCCACGACAGAGTGTGTTGACCTTCCCAAGCTTTATTGGGAATTCGAGCTTTATGCTCTGCATATCTTCTAAGAAGTACTTCATTTGTTGTATCTGTTTGTAACAGTTACTCAGAGTTGAGTACTATTTTTTAGTTCGTATTTCTCTTGTTTTTCTTTGAATGTTCGGGGGCTACGTGACTTAAACAAACGAAACGTTTTTTCTTGAATAACAATTTCTTTATAATGGCTAACTTATATGGGTTCAACAATTCTTCAAACAATAAAACTCTTCTTGATAGTATAATCCTTAATGTAAATAATCTGAAATTTAAATATTCCTCTGCCTTTATCTTAATTGGTGGCGATTTCAATCAAGCACCAGACTTTGGTGCTGATAGATTTCCATCTAGATCTGTGTATAACAGCGTTAACCCCTTAACAGGAAAGTTATTTAGATGTCTGAACCTGATTGATGCACATAGATATTTAAACCCCGATAACCCCATGTACACTTGGTTTAAATCTGATCTTTCTCAAAAATCTCGTATAGACCTAATATCAGACTCTTTAATTTTATATTTGACATCAGCAGAAATTTCACCCTCACTGGTAACAAATCATTTTTTTTTATTATTATTGAATGGGTGAATCAAAATATCTTTTTTGTTTCTGATGCAGCGAATCAGCTCAAGGGGGAAATATGAATAATCAATCATAACTGGTTATATAAATATTTAGATCCGCTGTAAGTATTTACTTGACCTCTCAGTGTCAACTGTCTGTCAATTCTAAGAACGTTACTTTTCTCTTTAAGGAAAATAACCTTTTTACTGTACAGTACTACTCAGAGCATGTAGCTAAAATCTGCATGATTGGGGACTTCAGTTATGAGCAACCAATGAACAACCTCAAATGTGATACAAATAAGACTTTATTAACTACATAAACTAGTCTAACACACACACACACACACACACACACACAGTTGGCATAGGAAAAAGTGTTAAAGCTTAAGCAGTAAAGAGAAGAGAAATAAAGACATGAAGCTATGGTACAATTTGATATTTAGCAGATCTACAGCCTGAAGAAAACATCAGTTTCTTAGTTCAAACAAACCTTTGTAAAAGGTGCATATGATACTCAATGTATCAATTAATAAGACTAAGTTTGATACTTGCACGTCTCCCCTGACTATTGTTATTCTTTCAACTGCAATAATAATAATAATAATAATAATAAAAAAAGGTTCAGGAAAGTTTCAGCGCCTTTCTGGTGAAGCTTGGCTCTTACTGTTGAAAACGCCTTCCTTTTTTGTGTCGTCTCGTGACTGTAAAAAGCATAGAACTCCAGACGCTCCTCCGGGCAAAGTGGGTATTTCAACAGAGCAGTGACACATGCTGTGTAACATCAGGGCGGGATTATACAAGGTTAAACATTGAAAGAAACTTTTGACTTTTGAATGATTTTTTGTTTTTATGCCCATCAAAGATAAAACTTAAGAAATATAGTCAACCAGAAAATATAAAATATAATAAAAAGATTAACAATATATTGAATCAAAATTATTATAATAAAAGAAAATCATATCAAAAGTGTTGATACATATTCTAACATTTGTTTGATCTGAGAGATCAAACATCAACTCATTCCAAAACAATTTAACACAAACACATTCACAAAAAAGATGGTCTACAATGGTCTCTTCTATATCACAGAAAGTACTTTTTTTCCCAATATTTTGCATATACTTATTAAGCACACTATTACAAGGGTAGCATCTATGTAATATTTTATATGTGACTTCTTTTATTTTGTTTGTTAATAAATATTTGTGTGGAAGAGACCAAGCGACACTCCAGTTAACATCATACAATACCATCCATTTAAAAGAAGACACTGGAATAGATTTTCTGTTGATATGATTTCGAATAAAGCGGTTATTGAATTTGTCCTCAACAATCAAAATCCCTTCTACTGAGACAGAATTGTTAGGCCTATAAATAGAGACAGGATTAAAGGTTTGCTCTCCTTTCAATAGTTTTTATACCACTAGGAATGGCATTAAATACAGTGTTATATTCTTTTAACGAAGCCCCAAAATCAAATTTCCTGGAAAATTCTAAAAAAAAAAAGAATATAGCTGACCATTGTCATCTATCAATTGATTAACAGAGTATATGTTATTTAAATACCATCTCTCAGAAAATAATGATTTATTTCTGTAAACAATATTCTGATTATTCCAAATAAAACAACAGTGAGGTGAAAAATTGTGTTTGTAAACTAGTAACCACGACAATAAATCCTGTTGATGAAATTTTGCTAATTTAATGGGTAATTTACCAAGTGAGAAGGGGCAGTGTAACAAAAATTAAATGCCTCCAATTTTCTTAAAAATAAAATTAGCAAATGTGTTCCATATATATTCAGTGTTTTTAAAGAATCTTTTCAACCAATTTACTTTTAATACATGGTTAAAGAGGGTGAAGTCAACAACTTCAAGACCTCCATCACTAAATCTTATTTCTTAGAACCTCCTTTTTAACTTGTGTGATTTGTTTTTCCATATAAAATTATATAATAATGTATCCAAAAAGACACATGATGACTTAGGATAATCCATAACAGAGAAGAGATAAGAGACTCTTGATAGACCCTCCGCCTTTGACAATAAGACTCGATCAGTGAGAGACAAATCTCTTGCTAGCCAAGAATTAAACTTCTTTCTAATCATGTCTTTAATAGGACTGAGATTACGTTCTGAAAGAACCATGTTCGAATTTAAAGATATTTTTACACCCAAATAATTAATTAGGTCTTTAAGCTGAATTCCACAAATTGCTGTTTTGTCTATATTTTTTAATGACAATATCTCACATTTTGAAATATTAAGAGATAGGCCAGACACTTTTAAGAAAAGTGTGGTATCGTCTGCGTATTGGGAGATTTTTATTTCTTTATCATGGATTCTGATACCTTTAAACACATTGTTTTGGTTTACCATTAAATGTAAAATTTGAGTAACTAACAGAAAGAGAAAGGGGAAGTCGGGGCAGCCATGTCTTATTTCTCTGTAGATCGAAAATTTAGGCATTGTTCCAGATATAAGTTTAACACAGCTATTTACATACAAAGCTTTTACTGCATTGATAAAATAATTATTAAAATCAAATTAATGTAATACACAAAGAAGAAGGAAGTTGAGGCTAACAGAATCAAAGGCTTTTTGGAAGTCTAAAAACATAATCAGAGCATCTAAAACTAAAACACGATAATCAATCAAATCAAGAACTAACCTTATATTATTTAATATGTGGCGGCCCTTTATAAACCCAGACTGGCACTCATCAATTAAGTCATCCAGGCCATATTTAAGACGTTTTGCCAAAATAGATGCCAAAATTTTATATTCATTATTTATTAATGTGATTGGGCACCAATTATCGATCAAACAAGTATCTTTATGATATTTTGGTACTAAAGTAATAACAACCTCTCATTGATGGTGGAAGGCATACATTGACGAATGATTCTTAATAAACTGCGAGGAAAAATTTAGATAAATGGTCACGAAAAGTTTTATATAGTTCTTAAGTCAACCCATCACTCCCCGGTGATTTATTGTTTTTTAAGTTATTAATGGCCTCTTTAACTTCTTCTGCAATGATATTTAACAGATCTCTCTAAAGTAACAGAATTTAGAAAAGGAAAAGGGTCAGTGACATTGGAGTCACTTTTGTACAAGTTACTAAAAAAAATCTGTAATATGGGATGAAATAATATTTTTATCCTGACAAACAACACCATCAATTTTCATTTTCCTAATCATATTGACCTCCACTCTTCTTTTTTCAAGATTAAATAAGTATTTACTATTTTTTTCTCCCATTTCTAACCTTGATCTGATAAATGCTCCCTTGGCTTTTTCTTCATATATTTTGTCAAGTTTATTTTTGAGTTTATTCAAAGAGACTTGATCTTCTAAAGTGAAAGTGCCTTTCTCTATTAAATTATTAATTTCAGATGAAATTTCAAGTTAATCTGCCTTCCTTTTGATAGCTAATCTTTTACCATAGGTCCTAACAGCACATCCTATTTCAAATTTTACAAGTTCCCATTGTTTAACAAACATACCATTATTAATTGCAGAATTCCAGTGCTTATGAATAAGTCTTTCTATAATGGATTTCAAGTCATCATAATTTAGTAATGAGTTATTGAGTTTCCAGTATCCTCTACCAATTTTGTTATCCTTACACTCCGATAATGCAATTTTAAGTCTAATAACTTTATGGTCTGTTAGAGTAGCAGGCAATATAGATGTATCTAAAATGAACTGCTCTAAGTCTGAAGAAACCAACCAAAGATCAATGCGGGATTGTAAGGAGAAATGTTTGTTGCTCCAAGTAAATTGCTTAGTTGAAGGGTTTTTACCCTCCAAATATCAATTAAGTCAAGACTAAAACTTAAACGTAAGAGGTCACTAGACTCACTGTTCACTCTAGGAGGAAATCTATCCATGGAACCATTCATGACCAAATTAATGTCACCACTTATAATTAATTTTGCATTAGGGTTGCATCTCATGGTAATTTTCAATTTCACCTAAAAACAAAGTGTTTGCACCTTTTGAACAATACCCATAAATATTAACAATAATGAATTTACAGTCATTCATATCAATCAGTAATATCAACCAATGACCTTTAGAGTCCCCTTTGCTCCACACACATTTTCCATGGAAAGTATGTGCCAAAATTGCCACTCCACCTGAATGACTGGAACCGTGAGCTAACCACATCTCACCTCCCCATTGGTGTTTCCAAAAATTAAAATCTTCAGGGCACGAATGAGCCTCTTGAATGAAAATTAAGTAACTTTTGAATTATTTGCAAAAAAGAAAAAAGCTTTTCTTTTAACCAAGTTCCTCAGACCTCTGGCATTAATAGAACATAACTTTAACACCATCAAAACGGCAAATTCGATCAAATAATAAAAAAGAGAAGTACTATTAAAGAGAAAAGTTAAAAAAAAGCTCTGCTTTTCTCCTTCTAAATTCAAAAATACAGGCAAACAGCCATATAGCAATTGTATACTAAATATCAAATAAAAAAAGTGCTTATCTTCACAACAGTCATCCTTGATTTTGCTTTAAGCGAACAAGAATCAGGTAGTATCCATTTTTTCTAACAACTTCTTTGCCGTCAAGGTATGCTTTAGCGCCGACAAAGTTATGGAAGCAGATTAGTCTCAAATATAATTCACGCAAAAAACACGATTCACACATGCGTAGACAATTTCACATGCATGAAACCTAATTCACGTACACACAAAAAAAATTCACGTGCGTGAAAAAAAAAAATATATTCACAAAAAGCAATTCACATGCGCAAAATAAAATTATATATTCATAAAATACATTTCACAAATGCAAAACACAATTCGTAGATATACAACTGTGCACAAAAACCTTTGAATGTTTAAAATGTACGAGTGTCTGGATGTACGAATCGTCATTTACTACGAATCCACTCGGATTTGTGTGTGTGTGTTTTTGAGACTTTCCTGGCAGAGCTCTCTTCCCACGTGGGTCTGTCGCACTCTTTAGCCAATCAGATGCGAGCTTACCATTCAACCAATCATATCATAAGCCACTGAGAGTGCATTCAAGGAGAGAAGTTTTGCACATGTTCAGATGAAGTCACAATAATGGCAGAAGCTTCCTTTGTTTGAGTCTGCGCGTCAGAAACGGAAGTGCTAAAAATCGCTAAAAATGGGCTTCACTTGTCTCAATTGAGTTCCAATTGGGTAGCTGTGTCCATTTCTTTTACTGTCTATGGGATTACTGATGTAAAGGCTTAATTTCCGTTCTAATTAATACATATTGCGCAAAAGGTGCGCAGAATCGTGCTCCTTGAATGCACTCTCAGTAAATAGCCAAATCAGTGCAATAATATACAGGGGCAGACTTAAACAATAAGCGAGGTAAGCTTTGGGCCCTGGGGAATCAGGAGGGCCCCATCTGATATTGGCGAAACATATGGGGGAAGTCGTGGCCTAATGGTTAGAGAGAAACATATTTGGCAAACGCTCCAGTGTGTCAGTCTTGTGTTCCCGTGTCTTGTGTTTTTCTCCCCATTATCTAGTTTCTCCCATGTCTGATTATGCCCATATTTGGTTTTCCTGTTCCCATTACATTTAATTAGTTTCCTCCTGTGTTCATTAATCAACTTATTAGTTCCTTGTTACTTAAGCCCTGTGTTGTCCAGTCTCTAGCGTCTGTTTTTGAATATCTACCCCATGTGCTATGTGTGTGTTCCTGCCTGTTCTGTGTTCCCAGTTATTTGGAGGATTAAAGACTGCTATTGTTGTAATTCCCTCATTCCTCACTCCTTCACAGTAGCTGAACTGTGATACAGTGTGTATTTGTGTTCTGGAGAGAGTCAAATTTTCACTCACCACTCAAAATGCAGAGTTTTTGTCAAGTGCTGAGTTCTACAAACTTGTGAATCCTCTCACTGAAACATGTACATAAGAGATTGATGCAGTGATTGTGATTGATTGTGCAGTGCAGACAGCTTCACTGATTAACAGAATGTTGTAAGATTGCAATGAACTCCCACATAGCAAATGTTTTCTGGCCCAGATCCGAGTCACACAATCACTTTTCCCTCGGCCCAGTGCTGCAAAGAATGACAGCCCTGAAGTGGCCCAGAACTGGATTAAAGACAAGGGCCACACATGGGCCATAACTGGCCCAAATCTCAGCCAGTTAAGCACCCTTAGCTGGCCCCGAACTGGGCCAAAACAGGTTTTATTATTGGCACCAATTCTCAGCCTTAAGTAAACCAGAAACCCCAAATCTGAGCCACACCTGAGCCTTATATAGCCCAATATTTCATATTATTGCATTGTGTATAACTATTATCGCCATTATTCATTTTGTGACATGCTTTGGTAATGTACACACAAACTATACCAATAAAGTACATTGCACTGAATAAAAAAATCAGACTTAAAACCCACAAATCATGTAACTGTGCAATAAAAAAAAAACGTATTGCATTGATTAAAAAAAAAATATATAAAGAACAAATCAACCAATAAAAAGTGAGTGTATAAAGTATACTGTCTATAAGAGAAACGTAACAGATAGACAGATGTTACTTAATCATAAGAATTTATTGCAGATGTGTCAAAGAGCAGTACCACAGTAATCCAAATGACGATGCATTGCCGTTCCAGTCCTCTCTGGCAGAATATAATAGTAGTGTGAGGAGCAGGGCATAATTTAGGTTGTTAAATGCTGAAAATACTATCCCGATGCACTCAAAACACGCATCACTGGAAACACGGCATGTCGCAGTCTATGATGAAACCGGCGAGAGCCAATGAGCGTTTTTGATATCACTGCCGTAAAACTTTTAAAACTTCTTAACAACTAAATTTTGAAATTGTTACTATAGCTACAGAGGAAGGAGATACATATCGCCGATGAATGGTTTGAATTTGGATCTGTTCCTCACACCAGGCATCACAAGGATACAGAGGATTTAAATAAAAATAAAATACTTTCATGATCATTTTATTTAATGCTTGTGCATGACAGCATACTAATAATAATGATGTGCCCCATGGTAAACAAAATAAATATTAAATGATAATGGTTAAATGATCTCTCTCACTCACTCTCTTTTCATGTAAGAATTCTAAGATTATTTGTACCAATAATAATAATAATAATAATATAACATTTAATAAAATTACAATTAAGTGCAGTTTAATGCAGTTGACTGATTTACTGATTTGCTTAATTTTGAAATGATAAGGTTTCTTTCTGTTTTGACTTGCCATTTCAAAGACTATATTTAAACAATACACTTCATTAAAAATGTATGTGATCATTTAACAATTATCATTCAATACTGTATTTATCTTGTTCATCATGGGTCACATAATATGCTGCCAGATCATAGCTTGATCTGGGCAACATATCACTGGACTGATCTGGGCCACACTCCTCCCACCAACAATCGGCCCTCATATTGTTTGCCGTGATCCACACCGTGCCATCATTGCCACACATGGCCCAGCTCTGGCTGAAAGGGTACATGCCATTGCTGACAGGAGGCCAGCAGTGCCAGCTTGAAGCCACATTTGGGCCAAGTCCGTTTGCTATGTGGTCTTAAGTAAATGTAATCCGAAAAAAATAAGGCTTATGTGGATTTAGAACAGCATCAGGTTGACTAATTATTTATTTTAGTTGTGAAAACGTAAATAAACAACCCATTCTCACTCCCAAGGCATCAAAAACTGAAGCATGGTCAAGCCCCTTTAGCGTCACTATGAAGACATCAAAAGTGTCCCTCAGCGTCACTATTCCCTTGTCCAAATACCCACACTTGCTGTCTTTGCACTTGATCACTTGACTACTTATGACGTATTTCCTGTATTTGGCCCAAGTGCTCAAGTGAGGATGAAGACCACAAGTGTGTGTACAACTTTTGATTACCTGATGGGACACACATTAATTTCTGGTGCTTCTGATTAAGTGATAAATGCAGTTGCAAATGATGTACAAAATAAATATAGCCTACTCACCTTTGCACCAACAAAACGTGTAGCACTTTGTTTTACTACCAAATTATATGTAATATCTAATTATTATTAATAATTTACTTACATTGGAAAGGTTTCCGTGACCTCTCGCGATCTTGGCAAAAAGTCTCGTGATTTATTTCCACAACATGATGCATGATGGGATACACTAAGCCTTGAATACCGCTCTGGAGCGGTTTTCGAGATAGTGTGGAGATGTGAGCTAGGGGCCGAAAAAAATGTCATGTTCAGCGTCTCGCAGCTCAGCATGCCGGGCGAAGGAAAGACAGCATGGCGGGTTAAGCGACGGCTGTGGTGTGAATGAAGAGAGTGAAGGGGGTAGTTTAGATGAAGAGGATGATTCAAATAACATGAATTCTGCTGAATGGATTCATGTTGAGCAGTTGTCTCAGAAACGCAAAGACAGAGGCTCAGACTCTGAGGAGTTTGGCGGAGGAGGAGAAGGAAGGAAGGAGTAAAACGATGAGAAAGGAGGATGAGTACAAAGTGATCTTAATGTTTGAGACAATGGGTGAAATAAGTAATCCTATGCGATTAACAAAGATACTTAGAAAAGCTGTTGGTGAAATTAAATCAGCCAGATACTTAACCAACAATCGGGTGATGAGTTAATGAGTGAAAAGGTAATAGAAGTGAAAAGACTCATCAAACAGAAACGGGAAAAGAGAGCCAAGTACAACAGTGATGATAACAGTGAATGCGAGACTGCTTACAGAAAATGTTAAAATGGGATGTGTGTGCTACCCAGTTAGACCTTTTATAAAACCAAAAGCATTAAGATGTCTCAGTTGCCAAAGGTTGGGTCATGTAGCAGAAGTATGCAAGGGAAAGAAACAATGTTGTAAATGTGGAGGTGAACACGGTTACGGAGAATGTGGGGATTTAGTTGAACCTAAGTGTTGCAACTGTGGAGGCCTGCATAGTGCAGCGTATTTAGGATGTGTAGCGCAAAAACAAGCCGTGGAAGCAATGAAGTACTAGTCAGAGCATAATGTTTCATATGCACAAGCAGTTCAGAAGGTTCAAAATGAGCAAGGAAATAGAACTAGTCTTGGAAGGTCTGATGCAATGGAAACACCAAACAAGGGAACAGAGAAATATAAAACAAATATAGATGCGAGTAAGCTTATGGTCAGCAAAGTAAGCGTATTTCACGCGTAAACAAAACGTATTTAACGCATTAAATACGTGTCGTTTACGCGTGAAAAATCAGCGCGTTAAATACGTGTATTTAACGTGTTAAATACGTGTGAAGTACACGTGAAGTACGTGTTAAATACGCGTGAAGTACGCAACGGGTCAGTGTCATTGGCTGCTGAGGACTTGGGTCAAACTACTTCTGTGAGCTTAGGGGGGTTTACCATTCATAGACTAGGATACCACCATTTAACATGCTATAGATCAGCTTATTCAGCCTTTTTATTTTGTCCTTTTTTGTCTTTTTTGTATAGCCTATAGAAATAATATATTTAAATTGCAGTTTTATGAAAAATTTGACATTATATTAGAAATAAAATTGCCTTGTTTTTTTCCACGTACGCTTTTTTTTTTTTTTTTTGACACTGATTTAACCAAAAAGAAAAAAGGGCCCCAACGAGCAATAAGACTATTTTTGGAACTGGGTTTTATTTCTTTTGTTTCAAGGGAAACTTATGCCGGCTTTTATTATTTTCTTATTTCTTTATGAACATTCTCTGAACTAAATTGTTACACTGTTGTTATTGTTCCTGTTGTTAAACAAAGAGTGATCACAATAACGCAAATTACTGTTTTCTGTCTTTATTGATGTCAAACCACTGGCTCTTCAAGATTTAGCATCTTCTGTTACTGGTCCAAATACTTTTAAAGATAACTAATTACCTGTTACCCTGTTAATATATCGTAAAAAAGGGTTACACGTGGCTTCAGCAACCAGCTCCCGCCTTTTTGCCCATTTTCGATTTTCCGGGAGAGTCACCCGGTGACGCGCTGCCAAGATGGCGATGGCCCGCTCTGCACACTTTGAGCTTCAAAACCATAGACAGTAAAAGAAATGGACACAGCGACCCCATTGGAACTCAATTGAGACAAGTGAAGCCCGTTTTTAGCGATTTTTTTAGCACTTCCGTTTCTGACGCGCAGACTCAAACTAAGCTTGATGACGTCAGCAACCTGTCTGACAGATGTAAACCTTCTAGTAGCTGTGCGTGCAAACTGCCATTGTTAATCTTGCAGAGACGGCGAGTTTGAGCGGGGAGTTCTTTGGCGTGAGTGAGCAGGAGTAAGTATTCTGATTAATTATTTTGTATAGTATTTTAAAATGTAACGCCAGTACGCCATATCTCTTGACGTCTCCCCGATTGCCTGCGAGCTTCTCCTCCTGTCTGTACGGTAATTTCTCTACTGTGCGACAGAGAGTCGAGTGGTTATGACGCAATCGTTAGCCTATTTTTACAAAAACTGTTTCTACGGGGCCATAATGTAACATAGAAGGTAATGGAGCCCTTTATACATTGTCGTGTATCTTTAGAAATAAATAATGGACAAATAGAGTCTTTAAACGCCTCAGATGTAAAGTTATTCTCTGTCAAAGTGACGCAAAAATGAATGGGAGTCAATGGGATGCTAACGCAAGTAAAGTTCTGCTACAAGATGGCGGCACGCGGCCGACTTCAACTTCCGGTCGACTTCCTTGCCCCCTGTTCAAAACCGCTATTGAGGAGTCTATGGGTGACGTCACGGACACTACGTCCATATTTTTTTACAGTCTATGATTCAGACTAACATGCAGGTCAGTGATGCACGGGTCAGTGTATAAACAACCCGCACCCGACCGATGTTTTTTCAACTAACCCGCCCGCAACTCGGACCGCAAAAAAATAAAAAGAAAATATTGTACCCGACCCGCTTCCTGAGCCGCATTTTTTTAAAGTAGTAAATGCTCATCATAGCGCAGGGGCGTAGAATTAGGGGGGGTACGCCAGGGACGTGTCCCTACCAATGTCCAGCGACTGCCAAACAAACTCCCTAGCGATAATTTTGAAAAAACAATTAAATATATGTATATGTTTTGTAATTTCGCATCTGAAACATCATACCATTGATTTTATTATCTAAGAAGGTAAAGTAAATAGGCTACATTAGAAAATGGCGCGCTTTCAAGGACGCGCATTTATTATTTTTAAATGGGCGGAATGTAGTCACTCACCGGACAAGAAGTGCAACAGCTGATGATATACTGAACATGTGTGCAGCGTGCCGGTAACAGTGGTTCTTGTTCTCGAGTCAAGAACCGGTCAGCAGTACACTGAACCGAGAACCGTTTCCTTCGGACGTGTCTTATTTGAGAACCGGGGAGCTGATGATACTGCGCATGCGTGATTCAGCGTGAAGCAGACTGACACACAGCACGTCTGAACCGAACTGGTTCTTTTGGTGATTAATTCTGAACTGATTCTGTGCTAATGTTATGAGCGCGGGTAAACCGAAGACTTGAATGAAGGGCAATCTGGCGAAACGTAAGTTTATTTAATAAAAAATAAATCGCAATGGATTATGTATAGTAAGTGGATCATGATTTCTGCACTGATGACACCTAATTTATTTACTTTATATCTTCAAGACTTAAATCCTCGTATGCACATTATTGCTGTTACTGTATTTGGGTGCGTTATTGCAAAACTTAATTGTAAACATTTATGAGGTTTTTAACTTACTAAAGTTATGATTACTGACTTTATATATTTAAATGTTTGATAGACTTGATGCAGTTACGTCATCGCCAATGACATCATTACGTTGAGCGTAAAAGAACTGGTGAACCGGTTTTTTCAACCGGTTTAATCGAATCGAACTGTCCGAAAGAACCGGTTCGCGGAAAAGAACCGAACTTCCCATCACAAGACTGAGCTCATGCGTCATCTTCGCACCAGTTAATCAGCCAATAAAGTGTAGGCCTATGTATTTCAAAATTGTGTCTAGTACTATATAAATTACAAAGGTTTAATTGGCATCTTTATTTTCAAATGACCCAACCTACCGCGACCCGAATATCATTAAAAATATTTTTGGATGACTCGTAACCGCGGGTAACCGCAGGCACCCGCTCATTTTGGATCAACCCGCGCATCACTGATGCAGGTGATATTATCAATTTAAATGAATATTAAGACGTAAAGTATTTCAATATGGTATTTTAGAATATATATAAGTATTTAAGACTTTCAGGTCAGGTATAAGAACTTGATTTGGGTTTCCTGACAGCAGAAATATTCTACTATACTAAAGTCCTAGGCCACCCTGAAAATTGGTATTAAAGCAATTTATCCATGAAATGATGTGATTTGTTAAAGCACTTCATAACATTTAAGTAAACATTTAAACATAAAAATACTAAGTAGCTCTTTTTTTCTTTTTTTTTGGAACCACAAACATATAGATAGAGCAAGTAAACTGGATTGTTAATGAAATGCCTAATGTACACTTACCAAACCAATGCAAATTAGGCTTTGTTGATGCCGTGAAGCAGATCAACTTTCTCTGTCAACTTTGATCTTTAAAGCTAAAATGAACCAAACCCTTGCAACAACTCTGTGTTATTGGCAGCAGACCGAGATACATTATGATTCAAAGTTGTAAGTATAAGTCATAGCCTTTTTTGATTCATTTGGGGGGGAAGTCACCAGCATACTCTGTTACACTACTGTATACAGTGACCCTGCTAAGGGCATAGTTCATAGGCTAAGTGCTGGTGTTGAGATATTCTTGATAGGCTACCATATAGAATAAATTAAGCTGTTTACTGTTTAACTTCATGTATATGACATAGCAAATTTGTTTTCTTCTGTTTATCTGTTCAGTTTTCTATTTTATATTCATCATGTGTATATCTGTTTAGAATTTCAAGTTATTATTGTGTGTTTATATTTACTGCATTTTTGGTTTCTATAGAAAGCTACACACTAAATACACCCACAACTAAAGACTACACTGTAAAAAATTATTTAGCAGTTTAGTTGTTTCAACGAATTTGTTATGTTGACACAACTTGCAGTTACTGAATTTGTTCATTCAACTAAAAATTTTTGGTTTTCACTGTCTCAAATAGTTTGAAAGTTGACTCAACTAGATTATTTGTCCTATCAACTTAAAAAAAATGTGTTGAATCAATTCAATAGCAATATCACGTTCTCAACATCACTTATCGCGAGATCTCGTCATTACAGGCAGAAGACGGTCATCGACCATAGTGGTCAGCTTCTCCACAAAGTTTGTTAATTTTACCAGAATACAACTTTGGTAAGTAAAATATTTGTATTTATTGGCTTAAAGTGTAAAATTAATTTTTTTGTCTAAGAAGAGTAAGCATGGTTTAAAGAGTCGTATTTTCTGTATGTATGTTAATGTTCGTTTCGTGGCACTCTGAAGCCTCAAACTACAGGCGGTTCCACAGTATTTTCCTTATAAATATTAAAACAAATATTCTCCCATGCGGTACTGAGCTGAACTTATATGGAGAACGATAAAAATACAGTTTGTTATGTATTATTTGAGCCCAGAGCTGCGTTAGAGACCGTTCAAACAGAGCGCGAGAGCTCAACGGATCACTGAGGATTCAGAACGGCGGGAATTTAAAAAAAAGGACCTGCTTTAAACCTGACAGCGTAAAGACATCCGTCAGAATACACATATATGAAAAATTCGGTAAAATACAAGATTACTACTCGAACTGTCTCTTTTCTGCATGTTATAAGGGAAACGGAGCACCATAGATGAGCAGCTCTCTCAGTTCTTTTGGAGCGCGTAACTCAACGTTACATTTGATATCGCTGACATAAGCTTGGTTCAGATGAAGTTCTGAAGGTAACGTTACAAACACTTCTTTCAGTTTTCTGAAGTAACGTTAGTCATTCAAGTGCCTCACCAGAACCCATTGTAATGCTGCATGAATATACGGTCATAAGTAAATTGCATACGTTCAAAACTATATATTTTAGAATAACAACAATAATAATAGAATAGCTATATCTTGTATAAATAGCCATACAATAACGATCGACACAAATGTGTGAAATTTCCTTTTATTTTGTTATAATTCTGTGTTGTGTCATTTAAAAGCATGGTCTGGATGGTAAAGTTTGTCTTTGGTAATTAAAACAAACTTGTCAATACATTTGACTTTCTCTGTAAAGATTTATTTATATATTTATGTTTATTATTTTACAGTGTTTTAACATGTTTCTGTATTTTTCATGTTTATGATATTTTGGAATGACTGAAGATCAGCGCAGAATTCAGTAATCTTGTGGATGGACCGCAGCAAGTCCTTTTTCAACTATAAACACCAAAATTCAATTCACACAAAATGGAAATGGAAGCGTAAGCGTAAGTTCTACTAGGAAGACTAAATGTCACGTCACATTAAAATTAAGGTCTAGCCAATCGGCTTTCAACACGATGGATATAAAAGCGCACTACTCACATCTTATTTTGTGTTTGCAGATACCGCTGCTGTCATTTTTGCGCAAACTGTCGTTTAGGCTATTGCCTGATTTTCACTGGGTTACTTGCAGTTAAGTTCGTCTCCTGCAAGCTATTGCTTGAAATTCCTCTCAAGATGCACATTAGATAGTTGGCTTTGCTCTGGTGTCGTGAATGTTTTTGGTCGTTAGTAGTGTTGAATGATACACAGGCTTCGGAGTTTCCTTGGCAGAGGAAGTGAAACATTGGCGGAGTTTCGAGTGCTTTCCAGTGTTGCCAGGTTTTTTCAAAACCGCCAATTGCTACTCAAAACTATCCCAAACGCGTTTCGAGAAGGGAAAACGCGTTTCCCTGACAAAAAAAAAAAAAAAATTCACATTCCAGGCGCTAAATATCACATTATTGGGGTCGCTTCAACTCGTGGACATGTAAAGCAACCCGCAGCAACAGTGTTACAATATCCCAATTCCTCAGAAAATCGAGGACATGGCAACGCCGGTGCTTTCCGAGCTGTCGTGTCGGCGCGGCGCTGATAGTGTATGGGATCAGTATCCCGCCAAATGTATTGCAGTCATAGATCGAAAAATAATAAGCATAAATAAAATATTTAAAAACACATGTAAAATAATAACGCACAAATCCAAAAAACAAATGCAATTTTTTTTTTTAAATAACAAACAACGCGGTCATTGATCGTAAAATAATAAGCGTGAATCAAAAATGTAAACACATTTAAAATTATATTGCACAAAACTGAAACATGAATTTAACATTTTCCAAATCGCAAACAAATCAGGTTTTCCTGCTCATATGTTATTTTTTTGTGTGCTTATGGTCTGTTCTCCCTTTGCTCTTGTTTCCACGTTCTGCGCTTGCGTTTCTAAATGTTGCAGGTTAGAGTTTCATGTAAAATCAGGGCGGGCTTCAGCGTCACCATTGGGCCACAAGTTCTAGATTGACAGCTGCTCCTCTAGCCAATCAGTCCAAGGGGGAGTTGACGTCACTCCAATGCGACTCGTGGCTGCTGTGGCAGGTGTGTGAAGCTGGATAACCAGTGTCAGCAGGCAAATCCCGGACGATCTCAGGTAATTAGCCATAAATATTTTGTTAATGGGTGACAGAAACATTCCCTTTGTGTGTTAATGATATTTTCTGCAAGCTCTATGTTGTCCGAGTAGGCCGATATGTAGCCCGCTATCACGTGTCTTGTTAGTTTGGTTTAGTGAGCAATACTTTATATTTTAGGCAGTAGGGCTGCACTATAAATCGTACGCGATATTTGATGCGCAGCTTGTCAGTAAAGCCGGTTCTGTAATCAGCGGTAAATCTCCATCACCTGCGCACTTTAATGGAGCAGCATTTACTAGCCGTTATGCTGCTCCATGTGAAAGCGCGCAGGTGATGGAGAATTACCGCTGATTACAGAACCGGAATGCAAATACAGTATTTTATGTGTTATATTTGTTGGTTGTAGCTTGAAGGGATACAGCTACAGGAAACCAACATTAAATATTTTTTTTCTTACAATTAGATTGTGTTTTTATTAAAGTTTACACCTACCCCAACCCTAAACCTACCCTTACAGTAATGCATATACATTAAAAATCATTGTTTAGCACGAGAAAAAGGACGCGATATTGATGTGCGCATGCGCAGTAAACCCTGGTAGGAAATGTCAGGACACCGCCTTTACTGACAAGACGCGCATATCCTGTGCAATTTATCGTGCAGCCCTACAGTGCCTAAAATATAAAGTATTGCTTACTAAACCAAACTAACAAGACACCTGTTAACGAGCTAGATCGGTCTAGTCGGACTACATAGAGCTTGCAGAAAAGATCATAAACACAAAGTGAATGTTTCTGTCACCCATTAACAAAAGATTTATGGCTAATTACCTGAGATCGTCCAGGATTTGCCTTCTGACACTGGTTATCCATTCTCACACTAGATCTTCACACTGTTAATCACGGGATTGGGACGGGACAGGAAAAAATGTCAGCGGGAGTGGGCGGGACCGGGAATCGTAATAACACTTTGATCCCCAACTTTATACACAAATATAGCCTACCTTTTAAATAAACTATAAACTGTAGGCTTGATATTTTAATTTTGAACTCAATTCTACTTCCCCTGTGTCTTTTTATGTTCTCCTCCTGTCTGCTTTGGTGTGGCTGGTTCAGTGAATGACCTGCGCGTGAAGGACAGACCGTTAATGGCTGGTCTATGTGGTAATACAGTAGCCTACATCGGGCAGGACATCCAAAAGCCCAGCTATCATTCATAGACCTCAAATATAGCTTTTCATCTAAAAGATGTATGTAGTCATAACTTTACATGGCCGCTCAAATCTAATGTTAACCCACAGAAATGTGCGCTATTGAAGTGTGTGCGCAAACTGAACAGCAGCGCGCTCACAGCAGGACAGATAGGCACCGATGCTCTCACTGGCTCTTAAAATACTCCGTAATCTTTGTTCATACAGATAAAAGTAATAAATCTTTCGAATCCGTATACGTTCATTTGTGTGCAATTAGAATAACAACGGAACGTGCTTCTGTAAAATAATTAAAGCAAACGATGCGGTTTCTGTCGTCTCGGTCATGTGAACTTGAGCGAGAAACTTCGAAACTCTGTGTATGAAAAAATAAATCTATAGACAGTGAAATGTCTACGCTCAAATGAAAAAAAAAAAAATAAAATAGAAAACGTGTGTGTTAGCATGGATGTTTTAGATTAAATTTAATGTGTGTGCAATGCACATTGTGCATTAAGATGGCTTTCAGTTCAATACAATAACAAAAAAACTACATTTTGATTTTTTATTTAACTAAAGTGGGCATGCTGTGATCTGTACTGTATTTTATTATTATTTTTTTTTGTGACAGATTCCGGCCAAAAAGAAATACAACATAGTGGGAGGGAACGTGAGTCATTCTTCCCGGGATTGAAACGCCATCGGATTTTCCCCCAGTATTTTTTGTGTGATTGGGACAGGATGGGATCTTTTTTTGCGGGAGTGGGACGGGAGAGATTTGAAAATCCACTCCCGTGTCACCCTTTACCACAAGTGTAGAATCTCCGCTCATCGCTCACGGAACTGTTCACCGCTCCCCCGCTCAAAGCTACATCAGGCCGCTCCGCTCATTATCGCTCAGCGCTCAACGCAGTTTGCTTCGCGCTCCACTCAAATCGCCCCCCGCTCGCTCCAAAAAAAAAGAAAAAAAAATCTATATATGACTTTTAGCTTAGACCACAGCCTTACCTCCTAAAGAACTAATGAGCAACAACAACATTTTTCAAATAGAAGTGTTTTTTTTTTTATTACAAAAAAATGTCAAATTAGTCACAAAAATTCCTGTAAAATTAAACGAATAAATGGGCCTAATAATATAAATAAAAATTATATAAACAAAAATATACATAAACGTTTTAAAAAGTAAGTTAACTATTAGGCCAACATTCTTATAACTGAACTTTTGCGCAGCGCGCAGGATTAAAATTTAAATTGGCTTATATCAATTGTACGAAAAAAAAACTGCTGTAAAATTAAACGAATAAATGGGCCTAATAATATAAATAAAAATTATATAAACAAAAATATACATAAACGTTTTAAAAGTAAATTAACTATTAGGCCAACATTCTTATAAATGAACTTTTGCGCACAGGATTACATTTTAAATTGGCTTATATCAATTGTACAAAAAACTGCTGTAAAATTAAACGAATTAATGGGCCTAATTATATAAATAAATCACTGTTAGTTCGTTTTTTAATAGTACACCTGTATGATTTATCGTTTTCTTTTTTGAAGTAGGCTACTTTTTGAACTCCATTATTGAGCCAGGTTTAAAGAAAATAGTCTGTTGATGACAGTAAAAGACAGATGGATTCTGGGTCAGGCTTGACTGAGCATGCTTCAGACTCGTGGTGAGCGGAGCGAAACTGGAACGAAATAGGAGCAGGAAATAGAGCGACTCTCCGTCCTTTTAAAAATGCTGCTCTGCGCTAAGACCCGACCGCTCGCGCTCCCCGCTCGCTCCCGCTCCACTCCGCTCACATGCTCTGCTTCACACACCTGCCACAGCAGCCACGAGTCGCATCGGAGTGACGTCAACTCCCCGCTTGGACTGATTGGCTAGAGGAGCAGCTGTCAATCTATAACTTGTGGCCCAATGGTGACGCTGAAGCCCGCCCTGATTTACATGAAACTCTAACTGCAACATTTAGAAATGCAAGCGCAGAACGTGGAAACAAGAGCAAAGGGGAAAAGACCATAAGCACGCAAAAAAATAACATATAAGCAGGAAACCTGATTTTGTTTGCGATTTGGAAAATTTTGAATACATGTTTCAGTTTTGTGGTATATAATTTTAAATGTGTTTACATTTTTGATTCACGCTTATTATTTTACGATCAATGACCGCGTTGTTTGTTATTTTAAAAAAAAAATTGCATTTGTTTTTCAGTTTTGTGCGTTATTATTTTAACATGTGTTTTTAAATATTTTATTTATGCTTATTATTTTTCGATCTATGACTGCAATACATTTGGCGGGATTCTGATCCCATACTAGTGTCTCTATCAACAAAATATTTTAATCTGTACGCTCACGTGAACCTGCACGCATGAAATCTCTCTGGGCCTGCTGACGGTCTCTTTCGGCATCTCGCTTTCATCAGCCTACACCTTATAAGTATCATTTGTTTTATGCGCTTGGGCATACATTTTATTCTCTGCAAGGTTATTTGCTCAAACGTTTAAGATAAAGCGTTTGGTGTTGCGTGATGGTTTATCTAGCAAACTTGCGCTGCATGATCAAGATGTTAATCAAACTAATACATTCAATGTTTGGATCAACTCTTTCTTAAGGCATTTTAAGGCTTGTTATTAAAGGCTTACAATCTTGTTAGCCTACTGATAAAGATCGTTGCTCGCATTATTCCTTCTGAAAAAGGGCTATGTTTTGCACACCTTTTAAGTATTTTTTTGTCTTAATCATATGCTTTTGTCTTTGTTTATTCAGTCATTGTTTCATCTGCATCTATCTACAATAATTCTGAATGCCTCGTAAAGGAATGGGGGTCACTCGTCGGGTTCCCATGGTACTTGGGTAAAGTTGGTTTTATATTCAGACATTCGGACTTCCACGATCAATAACTTTGTTAACATGCACTTAAAAAAGCCACTTTCGGTCAATTATCATTACCGACCATGATGAGCACAATTCAGAACACATTATTATGTCGAACTCGACGTTTTAAAGAAGCTGATAAACACGCTTACCTCTATGGAGTTTCGTGACGTCATCGCTTATCTGAGGGACTATCTAGAAATTACGTGTTTCTATTAAAAATAAATAAAAACACAACTGTTTTCATTTATTTGCCTCCAGATGAACAAGAACTGTGTTGATTTGTCGGTTTTAACAATGACATGATTTATTTCAATAGGTTTTGAAAGCATGGGCCAACTTCTCTGCAGCAAGTTGAAGCATGTAGTCTGGACCCTACAGAACATACTACAGCCCATGTCTTGCTGTTTTATTCACCTCTGTTTTTCTGATTTTAAGTATAATAAAGACTTAACAGTGTAACAGTGTTCTCTAGGTGTTGAATGAAAAGAATGGCTAAACTATCTTTTATGTTTTTTCTGTTTTAATGTCATCTTTGTTTAACATTAACCAATTCATGTGCATTGATTGTTTACATTCCTGCAGAAATATCACTTTGCATGGTACTGAATCTATCAGATTATTGACAAGTACTC